>NC_142922.1:5115701-5423902 GCF_054131065.1 Drosophila arizonae | reverse complement strand
AGAAGAAGAAGAAGAAAAACATAAACCCAAAGCCGAAACCAAAATCAAATCCAAATCGAAATTCAAACGGAAATAAGGCAGAGCGAGAGAGAGAGGGAGAGAGAGAGAGAGAGAGCGAGGACGAGTGAGGCAACGAGGTGACGTCACAGCGCCGCTAACTAGGACACTCGTGCCGCAAAACGCAAAATCTCGTTAGTCTGCACATCCCTTGCATCCTTAGCATCCGCTTGAATATTCACATCCGCGAAATGGTCTCTCGGCTGGGCCTGCACTCGCTGCTCGCCGCGCTGCTCGTGCTGGCGGCGCAGCTGTCCAGCGTGTGCGGCGTCATCGATCGCTTGGTGGTGCAGACCAGCTCCGGCCCGGTGCGCGGCCGTTCCGTAACGGTGCAGGGTCGCGAAGTGCACGTCTATACGGGCATACCCTATGCCAAGCCGCCTATCGATGATTTGCGCTTCCGCAAGCCGGTGCCGGCTGAGCCCTGGCACGGCGTACTCGATGCCACCCGCCTCTCGGCCACCTGCGTCCAGGAGCGGTAAGTAGCGACTGATGATGGCGGGCGTGGATGTAGGCGTGGCTGTGTGGGGGTTGGTCATAGTTAGTTAGCTTTTGACGGTCCGCAGTCTCTGCATCTCTGCAGTTGCAGTTGACCTACAATGCAATAGTCGCTGTTGACCTAACTGTTGCGAGTGACGTCATTGCGAAAACGAATGCCGGTCAAAATGTTAAGCAAATGTATGCACAGAGACATATATGCATGTATGCATGTCTCTATACACACACATTCATACTATATTCATTTAACATCGTGAATAGCAAAATGTCAACATTCCAACTGCAAATGGGATTGATGCATACGCAGCGTTGGGCACTCAAAGTGTAACCTATTCAAAATGTCCCAAATTTGGCTGGGAAAATAAATGTATTTCAAAGGAAAATAAGATATGTGAATGTGATCACATATGTAAATTAAATTCGTTTTAGCTGAATGTGCTACCATTAACAGTCTAGGGGAAAGTTCATCACAAAGAAACATTAGTATCGTTCTAGATAACTATATTACTTAGAAATCATCCAAATATTAGAGAGATGAATAGTTTATTTAAGCATAAATGATATTTCTATTTAGGAGATGACAAAAGAATAATTATTATCAGGAACAAATAATAATAGGAGAGATAAAAAAAAAAAATAAAATAAATAAATAAAAAATAAAGGAGCTAGAAAAAGAGAATCCATATCTAAAACAAGGTATTTCAGAAAAAATGTGGTACATACATACATAGATTATTATGTTGCATATTTGAAGCTATAGGTAAATAAGTAAAAACCATGTAAAAATATAAAAAGTGCCCAAGCAAATGACCAAGAATAAATTCATATTCGTATTGATCTTATTGATCACTCAAATGCCTCAGCATGAATGTATGAGTTACATGTATTAATGTATATGCATTATTATATAGCGAGGTTCCTATATAAAAAAAAAAATTAAGCTGCCAATTAGGTTGTAAAAAGCATGTTTAAATAAAAAAACAAAACTGTATATAAAAAAAAGTTATTATTTTATTTAAACTGACTTTCTACTACCTATTTGGCAGCTTAACAAGTTTAACATAAAGGGTAAGGGCAGCATTTTAAAGACTCAAATAAATAATTCAAACTTTAAACGCAGGTCGCAGACTTAATTAAGCAATGCTTCAATTAATAAAAGTATAGATATGAAAGAAAAATATAATAATAATTAAAATTGACAACAAATAAACTGTTGTCTTTTAATTAAGTCAAAGAAGATATTGAATTGAATTTCTTTCAAAATATCTGCCTGCAGAAATCGAATGAGCCAATAAATACACTCTATATACATATATATTGGCATTCGTTTGACACGGGTATATTTGATTAGGTGATACATATATAGTATAGAGTGTCTCCATTAGTTGGCTGCCAACACTTTGAAGCCCGTTTGCCCGTTGAAAAAGAAAACCCACAGTTTGGTCGATATATGCGGAATGCTTAAGCAAGTGAACTGGCTAGCATTTGGTGGGCGGGGGGAGGAGCATGCTTCAAGTATATTATATCAATTTCGGGTATATAGAGTGTGCTTAATAGAGCGACTAGCCTAGTCATATGTTGTCTTTTACTTAACATAAATCAATTAGCCTCAACTAAAGCCACTTCCTACCAGCCACAAATCAGTCTAATGAATTTCAAAAGCCATACTCGTTTGCCGCACGCTCAAATGTAACATAACGAGTGTGTGCCTCTGTGTGTGTGCGTGTAGAGCTTAACGGAAATTAGACAAATATAGAGATACAAATAGAGATAGGGAAAGAATGAGAGAAGCGGAGACAGAGTAGAATCGCCTTTTCCGGTTTGTTATAAATTACTTTTTATGCGAAGTGCCAAAGTTAATTTCAATTGACACGAAACCAAACACACCTACAGAAGGCGAGCTAAACGGATATGAATATATTGAACCACACACACATACTACTATGCGTATCGTCCAGTCTGTATATGTGTGTATATATGTATATACATTTATATATCGATTCGAAAGAATTCAACATTTATAGGGCAAACGAACTATGTAGCTAAAGTCATCTGACTACGAGCGTGTGTGTGTGCATGTGTGTGTGGGCCTGCGTGTGTGAGTATGTGTGCTGGTTTATGGGCTTGTGTGTGCCCTCGAAAAATGGCACAGAAAAAGTAAAACAGGTAAATCAGAAGAGTGCAAATAAAAATAAATAACACAGCTGGTTACATTTTTTGTTGTTGCTCGTAATTGGCACGAATTACACTTAAAGAAATTGCTTGTGCGAAATTCGTATGTAATCTGCGATGAAATCTAATTAATACATATAAATGTGTATGAATTGCCTTTAATGTAGTTAACACTTTTGCTGATTAACATTAAATTTGGTTTGGCTCTAATAAGCTGAAGTAATTTAATAATTTAGGCAAATAGCTCTAATATGTCGGACCGAGTATTGTAAATTAATCTTTTATATTTTGGTCATGTAGACTAAAAATAAAAGTCCATAATATTTATAAAATTATAGTTGAGTATAAACATTATTACATATAGATTTCATCGAGAAATTTATTTTGTTAAATACAAATAAATATTACTTACTTAAAACTTCATATTTGTTTAGTATTTTTAGTATTTTTATTTAAAAAGATTTTTATTGAATAGTGTACAGAGGAACAAGACACTGGCTTACATTTGATGTAGAAATTATGTTTTATTTATTTTTACACCTTGACCCATTGAATCTAAGGTTTTAAGGTTTTTTTTATTTATTTATTTTTATTTTTTATTTTTTTTTCTGCATATAATTATAATTTTGTCGTCGCAATTTTCCCACTTTGGCATCTGAAATGTTGGCACCAAATCCAGTTTTCTAGGTCGTCTTTTACGCTGTTTGCCAGCTCATAATACTTGTGAACAGTGGATTAAGAGTCAAGCTGTTCAACTATGCCTCAAATTGCTTAAGCAATTCAGTATATATATATTTCATTATAGTTTTTCGTATGGAAAGAAAATTTAACCAAATTATAAATGGGATATATTATAAGTTTGATCAAATAATTGCAGATTAGAGTTCTGTTAGCTTAAAGGCAACTTAAACCACTTAAACTAAAAAATAAAAACTTATAAAAAAACATTTTTTATTTTTATAGGTAGGAATAGAAACAACTAAAGAAATAGTAATATCAAAGAAATGCTAAAACGGCTCAGTAGATGTAGAGGGTGAAATCTTTTACTTCTAGTGCCAGAGCTAACAGATCTAAGACTTAGCCAGGCTGTTTGAGTGAGATTTTTGTCTCTCGATCTATTTTTAGACTACAATTTAAGAACAGAGTATCAACTATATATATTATTCTTATATTATTTCATATAAATATTTTACTACATATTTGTCAACAAGTTTTTAAAATGTTTCATCAAAAGCTTTTCAACGGATTGCATTCTTTTCTCTTCACTCGTTAGCTATGAATACTTTCCGGGCTTCACTGGCGAGGAGATCTGGAATCCCAATACCAATGTATCCGAGGACTGTTTGTATATAAATGTTTGGGCGCCAGCGAAGGCGCGTTTGCGTCATGGGCGTGGCGCCAATGGGGCAGAGGTATGCTGTCTCTCTCTGTCACTTCCACTCTTTCTCTGCACTACACTGTTTCTCTCTCTCTATCTCATAATATTCTAGCACTCAGGCAGCAAGCAGACCGATACGGATCATCTCATACACAACGGCAATCCACAGAACACGACCAACGGGCTGCCCATATTGATATGGATTTATGGCGGTGGCTTCATGACCGGCTCGGCCACGCTGGACATATACAATGCGGACATCATGTCCGCCGTGGGCAACGTGATCGTAGCCTCGTTTCAGTATCGCGTGGGCGCATTTGGCTTTCTGCACCTGTCGCCGGAGATGCCGCCGGAGTTTGCCGAGGAGGCGCCCGGCAATGTGGGTCTGTGGGATCAGGCACTGGCCATACGCTGGCTGAAGGACAACGCGCACGCCTTTGGCGGCAATCCTGAATGGATGACGCTGTTTGGCGAGTCGGCCGGCTCGAGTTCGGTGAATGCACAGCTCATGTCGCCGGTCACCAGGGGCGTGGTCAAGCGTGGCATGATGCAGTCGGGCACCATGAATGCGCCCTGGAGCCACATGACATCCGAGAAGGCTGTGGAGATTGGCAAATCGCTGATCAACGACTGCAACTGCAATGCATCCATGCTGAAGGTGAGTCCAATCCTCTAGTCCCCCAATGAACCCATTTTAATAACTGTCCGATTAGACAAATCCCGCCCACGTGATGACCTGCATGCGTGCCGTGGATGCCAAGACCATATCGGTACAGCAGTGGAACTCCTACTCGGGCATACTCAGCTTCCCATCGGCGCCGACCATTGATGGCGCCTTCCTGCCCGCTGATCCGATGACTCTGCTGAAGACAGCCGATCTGAAAGGCTACGATATACTCATGGGCAATGTCAGAGATGAGGGTGAGTCTCATTTAATTATTGTTGAGAGTTATGAGAGCTTCGTCGTATGTGAAATGCTTGATGAAAAGTGTTTCATGTATTTTTTTTTTTTTTTTTTTTTTTTCAATATAGTTTTATTGCAGCTTTTGTCGTAAACTCTATGGCGCATTTATAAGGGTACCTTAACTAATGGAGTGGCTAAATGCCTTTATTGCTAAAAGTTACTTTAATTTAGGTCACTTCTCGGGTCTAGGGGATGCGATCTTTTCAGCCTTCTGTTGATAGTGTTGGTGGCTAAGTTGGCTGCAAGCTGGTTTGGGTGGGCGGATATTCTGTCCGCGTATCTTGTGCTGTGTCGGCCAATGAGCTCAGCAATTGTCGGCATCTGGAGGTCGGTGTGCAGGGTTTCATTTCTGACGTACCATTCGGCTCCGGTCCAAGTCCTTAGTGCTTTGTTTTGTGTGGTCTGAACTTTATTTATGTGAGTTCTTGCAGCAGACCCCCATAAAGGCATTGCGTAAGTGAAAACAGGTGCCACTATTGCGTTGTATATGTGCCTCTTGCTTCGTAGTGGCAGAGGGCTGTCGCTTCTTAGCATCCAGTCGAGTTTTTTTAATTTGTACTTGCACTTTTTGACTGTCTCACTTACGTGCGGGCCATAGGTCAGTCTCTTATCCAGAGTGACTCCCAGGTACTTCACCTTGTTTGCCCGTGGTATTGGAGCTCCTAGAGTCACTTCGGGGCAGGCTCCCCTTCTGGTTGCGAATGTGATGTGCGTGGACTTTTAGGCGTTGATTCCGATGCTCCAGCGAGTTAGCCACCGATTGAGATCATGCAAGTAATCTTGCATTTGACTAGAGGCTACTTCGGGCGATTTATTGCGACTCAGTATGGCTGTATCATGTATTAGTTTAAGATTGCAAGAGTTTAAAAAATGCCATAGCATACTTTTGTGGGCTCTCTAAGAGAAAAGTTTGTATGGAGTGCAGGACGGTGGATTATTTAGTATATATTGATATAATGTTGTTTGGAAACACGCTGAGCTTCTTTCAGCTCTATAATCTATATATAGCCTGATTAAGATATCTTTGCGCGACTTTCTTTGAGGTTAACTGAATGGAATTTCTATTCATTTATAATTAAATTATATATGTTATATGTACTATATAATATGAAACTCAAAGGAAACCTTGACACAAATAGATAGGAAAGAATGAAATCCTTAAATATCCTCTCACTATTTCTCTCAGAACATGCTCTAATCAAACTATTCCTCCTGCTTGTTCGTGTTAAGTAAAATGTTTTTTTGCAGCATGTTTCTGCTATGTCGCCAACTTTTCACTGGGCTAGAAAAACAGTTTTCTTTCTTTTTTTCCCGCTCTGAAAGCAGTTTCAGCGAATTCATGCTGTCTTTCAACTCGGGCTGCAAATATCCTTGAGCTGAGCAGTTGCTTACTTTTTCAGCAGCTTTTTCATAGAGTGGACATCAACTTAATCAAACTTAGCTCGAGCTGTTGTCCACTGTTTTTTAACCAGCACGTAAACCCCATCTCTCTCTCTCGCTCTCTCTCTCTCTGTCCCTCTCCCGTTCCGCCGGCACTCTGTCAACTTTTAGCTAACAATAGCCTATCCGTCCGCCTGCTCTGGCGCTGCTCCGTTGGCATTGTTGCAGTTTTATTTTTGGCATCGCCTTTGATGCTGACGTCAGCAGTGTGCCAAATTTTCGCTGTGGCTGCAACCAGTCGCCATTTTGTTCATGTTGCAAGCCACCCCTCAGCCCTCAGCCCTCTGTCCCCATTTCAGCCACCCGCTGTCGCATTTGTTGCAGCTGCATCCATTTGTGATTTTATTACTTTTGTTTTCGTTTTCGTTTGTTTGTGTTGTGTTGTTGTTGTTGTTGTTATTGTTAATGTAGATGCCACCGCATAAGCCATGCTTTGTTGTCATTTCATGTTGCTGGTGTTTGGTGGGCGTGGCTGGTTGCCTCTTGGCCGCTTGGCCGCTTGCTCAAATGCTTTATGAGCCATAGTACATTACCGGCTTAGGGACAAGTTTTGGCCCAGCTTTGTACTGTGCTGCCACACACACACACACACACACACACACACACACACACACACACAAAAATGCACTTTGTGTAATAGCTGCGGCTTGTGGCAGCTGCCCCCAGCTCCGGAACGTGCCACAAATCAAGCAAGCTTAAAGAGAACCTCGAATCTAGAGTCGAATTTGTCAACGCAGCTGCAAGCAGCAGCAGTAGCCAAATTGAGCAGCAGAAGATGGAGCTGTGCCCGACTCACACGCATGAAATTCGCAAGGAGCTGAAGAGGGTTGACGGGACCCCGGGTGGGGTGGGGGCGTTCTGTTGGAGCTGCCATTAAACTTGTCAGACTCGTGCACGCAACAAGCTCTCCAGGAGTGGGTGGGGACAGGGGCAGTTGGCGTCACATCGGGGGCAATGTCAGGCAGGAATCATGGGGGCGCTCAGCTGTGCGAAACGACATCATAAATTATTTAAATATATTTAGATATACATATACATATATATCGTTCGCTGCGGCAGGCAGCTGAAAATAACAGTAAGGCATGTTGCATCCACGCGCCGATTGGGGCAGCACACGTGCTGCTACTCGAACAGGCATGACATGATACCAAAGTTAAAGAGGTTAAAAATAAAGTAGAGAACGAAAAGTTTTAGAATGCAACTTAAATTGTAAATAAATTATTTGTACACAATAAAAATTAATTCGGCTGTTTTAAATTAATTGAATAAATTATACAAAACAAATATTTTTTCTGGAAAATTAATAATCAATAACAATTATATAAATGATAAAAAAGAAATAAAAAATAAAAAATAAAATTAAAATAATAATGAAAAAATAGATAATAAAAAATAAAACATAATACATATCTAAAAAATCTAAATTACAAAATATATATATTTGTTATTTTTTTATTTAAATATCTTATTCTCTGTTAAATGACATTCCAAAGTAGTAGGATGGAAATATTAAATATATAAACATATGTATAAAATATAAATATTTCTATTCTACATTAATATTGAATACATTTATTTATCAAGAACACATTTTTTTTTTTTTTTTTTTTTTTTTTTTTTTTTTGCATTAATACTTAATCGAAATTGTTTGTCTTCAAAATTCTTTCTTATTACTTTCAAAATAAAATCATTTGCCTTGTGTTCAATCTATGCAACATTGAAAGCCATTTTAATCAGCATTCAAGGCATTCACACACACACACACTCATATAGTCACACTCGCACTCGGACAATTCAATTCCTAGAAACTTGTGTTGCCATCTTGCTCTTGCCTGCTGCGTGCTGCATTGTGCTTTAAATACCGTTTGATTTTTAAGCTCTCAAAGCAAATGTTCAATTGAATCGTAATTTCTTCTTTTTTTCTACGCTCAAGTTGAAAAGAATGCAACGTTTTTTTTTCTTCTTTACTTCTCCTACTTTCTTTTTTTTTTTTTTTCATTGTATTTTCTACTTCAGCGCCTCTGTCCGTTTCGCATTTCGCTTGCGGCGACGGCGACGGCGTCGGCTGCTGCGTTTCCCAGCATTTATCGCGTTTGTGTTTGCTTGGGTTTGCGTTTGCTTGGCCTAACGGTAATGTTAACGCTTTGTGTGCATTGTTCGCAATATTCGTGCCATGCCGCGCGCTACTTAAAAAATTTCCGTTCGTTTTGCTTTCTCTTTCTCATTTTGCGCGAGCTATGCGTATGGCGCCGTGCATGTGTGTGTGTGTGTTGGGTTTGTTTTCGTATAACAGATTCTCGGTCGCTTTTTGTGCCTTTTTCTTGGGTTCGCTTCGCTTTCATTTTGTTTTTCTTGTTGCCATTGCTGCTTCGTCATTTCCAGGCGGCAGGCACCGAAGCACACTCACTCACACACACACATTCACACTCACACATTCACACTCACACATATAGAGGAACGTAAGCACTGGCACTGACACACGGCTCCGGGGCACTGGCGCTACAGACACGTGCGCTTTTCTGCTCACTTTCACTCACTGCTTGCAGCTGCTGCTGTCGCCTTTGCCTGGCTCTCCGTCTCGCTCTTTCGCTTCTTCAGTCGTGTTATTGTTTTTGTTTTTGCTGCATATTACAGCCACTGGCGCTGCTGCTGTTGCCGCTGCCGCAGCTGCTGCCGCTGCTCTGTCGCTGTTGTTGCTGTTGTTGCTGTTTCTAGCTAAGGTGTGCGTGCCCACAACACAACCACAACGATGGCTACGGCTCGCATATAACTGTTTCTCTACGACTGTATGTGCGTGTGTGTATTTGTGAGTTCAAGGTCATCTAGCATTTGAAACAAAACACAATAGATTACAATGCGCAGCTTGCATGAAAACATCTTAATTCTATTGTTTGTTGTTGGCTTCCACATTTGAGGCCAGCTGCTAACTTGGTCAAAATGTTGGCGGTAATAACATCATTACTTTACAGATACGTTTGCGAACAATTGTTTTTGTTTGATTTACAGTTTTACTAATTACTCAATTATTTATATATTTAAATTTTTATTTTAAGATTCTCTCAAAGCCTTTTCTTGTACAATTTGACCTTTTTCCGTTACTGCGGAACATATATACATACATATATATGTATATGTATATGATATAACTGCAAAGTGTTGGCGGTTCCAATTTAGAGCGAATTAGCCAAATGCTTGTTCCCAGGCTGTTTAAATATTAAGTATACGTCATGTTGCGACCTTGCTTAAAATTAGCTAAAGATCACGAAAAGTAACTAAATATATATATTTTTGTTTGCCATATTAATTAGAGTTAAGAAAGGACAAGTCACAGCAACGATTAAAGCATTCATTAAATTGACGGACTTTAAAAAATGGAGGACTCTATAAATGTATAAGCTTGTTCATATAAGTTTGTCTGCGAACCAGAATTTTCGTCGCAATAACCGTACGGACACTATAAGCTGAGTCGTTATAACGGGATTTCACTGATAAAGCCAATAGAAATCTATACTAATATATATATATAAATAAATAAATAAATTAACTGAACAATTTTAACGAATATAGAACATTTTGGCATAAAATTCAAATCGTTGTTATAGCAACATGCATATAAAATTAATAAATACCTCATATTTATAATTAGCTGAATAAATTAAACAAATTTGCCAAGGAAATAAAACTTAAATAAAATCAGGTGGACAGCCTTATGCTAGAAAAGTTTCAAAGTAGACAACTCATTTTAAAATTTTTTAAAGTAAATATGTAGTTTTATAATTATTTTTTAGTTATCTGTGGTTTTCTGTCTTCAAGTAATAAAGTCCTTTGACTGAAATATATTTATTTAGCCAGCTGTTTGCCCAGCTCTGAACCACTGTGCCCCACTGTATATAAGATATCTTCATAATTGTTTAATCAATTTTTGTGTAGCGCAGCTCAATATTTCCATCAAACACAAATTCATTTATGTTACACGCTGAGAGTAAAGTGCGTGTGTGAGTGTGTCTCAGTGCGTGCGTGTGTGTTGCTGTTTAAATTTAATGCGTAAACAAAGCTCGTTTTGCGCATGTTTTTGCATAATTTTTGGAGCTTGAACCAAAATTGAATCAAACATCAACAAATTGCTTGCAGTCAAACAATTTTTGTTTTCTTTGTATTTCTTTTCCTTTTCCGTTGCTCTGGGACCACGAAGCTGCTGGGCGTGTGTGGGTTGACACACATAGCACACAGACACACGCACACAGCTATTGGCTATTGTTGTTATTGCTGTTGTAGCTGGCTCATAGGCAGCAATTATGGCTCGTTAGTGTGTTCGTATTTGAAGTGTGCCAGAGACAATGCCAGCAGCAACACACAACAGCAACAACGACAGCAACAGCAACAGCAACAACAACAACAATGACAGCTACAGTAAACATAACAAGCGACGACAACAACAAGTGCCATAAAAATTAAGTTAATAAAAGGCAACTAGGCGCTTTGTTCTCGCCCTTGTTAAGGCCGTTGTTGCTGTGGTTGATTTTGTTTATTCTATTTCACCCTTTTGTGCACCTCAACAACAACAACAACAACAACTTGTTGTTGTTTGGGTTAATGCAGCGTTTGGTGTCCTTGGCACGGCTCGTTGATTGCGCCCCTTTGGCCACATCGTAGTGTCAATTGTTTTAGATTTTGCCCACGTAACATGAAGACTTTACTTCTTATCTGTATAGGCCAAGTTTTAATCATATTTTCCCGCTCCCTCTCTCTCTCTCTCTCTCTCTTTTGCAGGCACATATTTCTTGCTGTACGATTTCATTGATTACTTTGATAAGGATGATGCCACAGCGTTGCCACGTGACAAGTATCTGGAGATTATGAACAATATATTTGGTAAGGCCACGCAGGCGGAGCGCGAGGCTATTATATTCCAGGTAAGCAACAATGCACACGTACGCACACACACACACACACACACAGTCGCACATTCGCACTGCATCTGACATGTGCCTATGCCAATGTCGAAGGGGAAACGCATCGTTGGCTTTCTTTGTTGCCCCAGCTGTCAGCTGCAGCCAACTTGTGCCCCAATCTAACCACACACACAGACATACACACGCACTGCCACTCACACAGACACACACATACAGAGGCATAGAAAACTTTTCAGCTCTTGCAGTGCATTTGGCCACAATTCCCACTCTGCCACAGCCGCCGCATAAACGAGTTAAAAATCTGACGTCAACTTCTATGAAACTGCATTACGCAAATTTATTCACTCTGTTTGCAGTGTGGCAGGGGCAGCAAATTTAATCAAAAACACAGAAAATGCGCAGCGCATTAAATCGAATTGCAGCTGCAACTCAGCGACTCGCCAGATATCGCACGATACCAACTGCAGCTCTCAATTATATAAATTTTTTTTAGCTGTTAGCCAATCCTCCCCCCTTCCCAATCACACAGCTGCAATCATATTTGGCATTTGTTTCCTGATTCGAGGAAGATGTAAACTAGTTAGATGACATGCTTGCATGATTTTCAGTTGGTTAGCTATTAGAGGTTATTTCAGCTCGATTGAAAGATAGATCGCTTAAAGCGTTAGCTTGAAGATCTTTTTATAGAGGTTGAGACGAAACTTGTTTGTTTTTATGTTGAAAATTTAGTCAGTAATTGAGAGATTGTGGGTGTACCTCTCCTGAAATCAGATTCTATTCCCATTTATGAAAATTTATCTTATTATTTTATGATTTATTATTAAGTTATACTTAATTAAATAGCTACAACAATAATAGTCGACAAAAAGTTGAACTAGATATTAATTAAAATTTAGAAAAATTCAGAAAATCGCAATTGCAAAATTTAAGAAAAATCTAGCTAACTGGGTGGAGAATGAAGACCGATTATTATCTTTTGTTTTTGGTAATCTTATAAAGAAATTTTATAATTGTATAATTTAAATAGTAATAATAAATATATTTAATATGTAGGTGAAGCCGAGGCTCTAGTGCCAATGCTTAATTAGCTAGTTAGTTTTGAATTGTATTTTAAGTCTAAGGCCCAATAGATAAATACTATATAAATAGTTGTATATTAACACGAAAGTCTGATAAATAAATATCACTTAGTATAGGCATATATGTATATGCCTCCGTTGCTTCAATCTGGCTCTCGTCCATTCTAATTTGATCCTTTTAGAGCAGAGTCCAATAATGAAATTTACGTTTCACTCTTATTGGCAATGTGTTTAGACAATGTTAATTTCAAGGCGTCATTAAAATTATTACGACCCGGCTCAGATGGACTAAATAGCTCTAATTCCATTATTTACTTCAGCAACAGCATTCGTAATTTCTCTCCCCCTCTCTCTCTTTCGCTCTTTCTGATAAAGAGATAATTGAAAGGTACAAACTAGATAACTAGATAGAAGTGTTAAGCTAACAAAAAACAGTCACCCGTATAATATTTTTGCAACAATTTTAGACAAGGCTAAGAGCCTCAGAACTATAGTAATCTATTGGTAATATGGGTCAATTAAGAGCAATTGGGAAACTGAGTAAAAAGACTCTGCAGTTCATTTCAGCATGATAGCATATGTAGCTACGACATTTATAATACATAGATAATACATGTAAATCCCTTGGCTAAGGCGACTTCATACACAACTCACGCTCACTTATCAAAACATTATACAATATATTATATACTTCATTTATAAATATATATATTTGAAGCTTAGCTAACTAACTCTTCCTGCTCTTCGCACACGAATTTTGCAGTACACCAGCTGGGAGGGCAATCCGGGCTATCAGAATCAACAGCAAATTGGACGCGCAGTCGGAGATCATTTCTTCACGTGCCCCACCAACGACTATGCACAGGCGCTGGCCGAGCGAGGTGCCTCCGTGCATTACTACTACTTTACACACGTGAGTAGCTCAGGTGGTGTTTGAGTGGTGCTGTGGGTGTTGTGGGTGCTGTGGGTGGTGCGGCCTGACCATTGCACGCAAATCATTAAATATTTCACAACCTTTGACACGTAAGACGGCGTCGGAGCGCGTGTGTCCAATCGAAATGCGGTCAAATGGGGCGCCACTGCTGAAAAACGAGTCACACACACACACATTTGTATATGCATATATATTTATATATATATATGGATATGCGAAAAGAGAGAGAGAGAGAGAGAGAGAGAGAGAGCGAAAAAAAAATACGGAAAGTAAACGCAGCTACGTCCAATTTGTTTGTCATTAAAATTGCACACAAGGCTAATGGCGGGCAGAGCCTAAGGGGCTACCTGCAACAGCAACAGCAACAACAACAACTACTTCAACAACAGCAACAACAACAACTGCAGCAACATCAGCGCAAAGGCTACTGATGACTGTCTGCATTATTTATGCCTGACGAATGGCTGCAATCTCATAGATTACATGAATACAGACAGCGAATGCAGATTTTTTTTAATGCGCACTTTTAAGTTGGAATACCCTGTAAAAGGAGGGAAAATTACATAATTGAGCATAGCTTAAGCTGGGAAATTGAGTTGTCTAAAGCAATATCTGAGAAGTGAAATTTAAGAAGCCTTAGTGCGAAGGAACTGGACGAGACGGGAGGAGATGGGACTAGATGGGCATTGGGAGAAGTAGTTGGAAATAGACGGGAGGAAATGAGAGGAGACGGAAGTAGGTGCTCGGTAAGGGAAATAGATGGGGGTAGGTGGTATAATTTGGTATAATATAATTGGAGTAATTTAAAATCAAAAAATAGTCTATAGACCAGAAAATTATGGCATATGATTTAAGATTGGTTGCTAAGCTTTAGTTCTTTGTTTATATATTAATATTATGATATATATTCATATATATGATATAGGATGAGGATGCTATATATATTATGAAGGGAAGGCTTTGCACATTTACCAATAGAACTTACAGTTTCCTGGTATTTGTCGTACTTGGATAGATGAAGGTATTTCGTTGGCTAAAAAAGAAACCTAAAATGAACTATTTTAATAATTTCAATACTGATTTAAGCTCACTGACTTATCAGACAGCCCTCATTACTTAGCTTTAGACAAAATGGAAGAAGAACTTTATTCATTTTTTATTCAGCTTACGAGCGTTTCAATTAAGCAAATTAAGCAAAGTTGAAATTAATTGAAAAGTTTAATTCAACTTTTCACTGCAGGATAATTATTGAAAGTGTGAAGTATAAATAGAGATCTATAATTAAGGCTTTGATATACACGTACATATTTCCTAGAGGCGTATCTAAAGGCATAGGGCATGGTATAACATTAAAATGGACTATAATAGTTTTTTTTTTATTTTTTTTAAATTAACTTTATGTCGTTTACGTTTCGTCAATTATCAAACTGAAATTCTTATAGCTCATAGGTAAGTATATATATTGTATATAAGCTTGAAGCTCATGACATGGCCTGTTGTAGATCAAGTTGAGGCCATGTCAGAATTCAATTCAATTAAATTTCGATATGCATATTCCGAATCGATATCAATATGGCAACACCTTAGAGTTTTGACACCTTTCACAGGGGCCGTCGTCGGCTCTGTCTTCGAGTGGGCAAACAAACAAAGTTCTGGCCAAGTTCTGGCAACCTTGGCCGCCATAATTATGGTAACAAAAACTTTCGCTCAATACACGCCCATAAACGCGCACACACACATAGAGAGAGAGAGAGAGAGGAAGAGAGTGAGAGAGGGGGAGTGAGCGCAAGGACAGCGCCAATTAAACTACACGCACTGCCTTGTTGTCCTGTGGCTGTGCCTGCGCCTGGGCCTCTGCCCGGGACACAGACACATAGCTCGAGCACGAGTCGAGAGTCGCGTCCAGCTGTTGCAAGTGTGCGTGTGTGCGTTTGAGCGTTTGAGCGTGGAGGCGGAGGCGTGGCAGTGCCTAATGAAACTTCAATTTACGAGGTCACGGCCTGTACGGCCCGAACGTGTGGGGCATAATTTGAGTCAGTTATTTGCTTAAAGGACTGCGGCTGCTGCAGGCCTAATGATTAACAAATAGGGAGTACACGAGTCTGACTTCCCCAACCCCTCCGGCCCACTCTCAACCCCCACCCTACCGCTATAAAACATCAAGTATACGCCCGCTCGGACCCTATCGATTTTCTCTCAGCGACAATGCGTAAATGTTAATAGGTAATTACAGCTGACAGACGATATTGAGTCCTTGTCCTTCCATTGATAAATCATAATAAATAAATTTAGTCTATATGCGTGTATATGTATATGTATATCAATGCGCCCACTCTGGCCCACAGAAATTAGTGTTTTGGTCTAAAAAATCAATATTACGCATACGCCACGTGTGTCTTGAGGCGAATGTTAATCAAGAGCTTGCACTCTCTGTATGCTTGTCAAGTCATTAAATGTGATTTTTACTGTTCGCAATACTCTCTCCTTCGGAACGGTATTAAGGTGGTATACTGGTTGTCAGTTGCTATGTGAGTGAATTTGTATATATGTAGATCTAGCTGTGTAAGCCCAATGAGTTTGAAGATATATTTATATAAAACTGAAACAGTTTGGCAGTCATGCTATGTTATTAAACAAGATAAACGGTTCTTGATTTGGTTGGATTTAATATGCGACAGTTTGAAAGTCATTGAATCATGTAAATTTTGAATTTATAGCCTTTTTGAGAGTCGTGTAAGTTTTGAGGCTTGGAGTTTGAGCAAATAACCTAAATTGTTAATTTGATTTTGGTCATACAGTTTGAGAGTCTCTAAAAGAAATTGTCATTTAAATTGCTTCTAATTTACTGCTTTCAGATGTGCATTCTTACAGTCAATAGAATGGCCAAAAGGCCAGTATAAAAATACTGTTTGAAATTTATAGATAAATAAGCCTGAAAGTGACTAAAACTGCGAATATTCTGTCCAACTAGCTTATAAATGTGTACATGTTATGGGTTATCAGTTATATGTTATGAATACATAATCTTTAGTCAGTTATTTCAAGCTACAGTTTGAGTGATACTCAAATGTAACTACAGTTTGAGAGTTACCTTATCGAGAAGCTGCCTGAATTTCTACTTTAAACATAGTTTGAAAGCCACTGAGTCAGTCAGCTATATGCATTCGATTTTCTCGATCTAAATAGGTTTTTTACAGTCTACTACTCCAGCTACAGTTTGAGCGTCACTCTTTTGGGCATACAGTTTGACAATCAGCGAAGCAGAAAATCCATTCTTATCGATAAATTTTCACTACCCAAACACAGCATGGTGCAGCTCTAAAGGCCCCAGTGCGCAGCTCTTGCCGCTTGTTTATTTAATAGAGCGCACGACCTGGCCAACAGTGCGTGTGCAAAGTAAACGTACAGCCGTTGCATTGGCCCTATTAAATCGCCTGCTTATAATCTAGCATCAACAACAACGAAGCTTGCGAAATGAAAAGCAAATGAAATTAGTTTTAATTACAGCCTTCAATTGGCTGCAGCGAAACTCGTAACTCATTTTGGCCATAAACGAGAACTGGCCGTGGCGACCTTTGCCACTGCCGCCTCCTCCGACCTGCCCCGACCTGCTCCCCCACCACCATCGACCTCCTGCTGGTCTTGCTGGCAAATGGGGTCGCCAGCTGGGCAGCCGTTGGAGTGCCTGGCAGATTGTCTATTTCGATGGCTGCCAGTGGCAACACTTGACAGCCTCTTGCCAGCTTCTGCAGCGACGTGCAACGTGCTTGGCACTTAAATAAGTTCGCTCTGCTGCCAATTGCCAATGCTCGTGTCCGAGCTTTAATCAAAAAAAAAAAAAAAAAAAAAAAAAGAAACGAGAAAAAAAAATGAAACTTTACTTTTGCCGCACAATTCTTCATTATTCGCGGCTCTCTTTGCTACTCTTTCACCTTGCCTATCTTTCTCTCTCTCTCTATCTCTCACTGTCTCTGTAAGAAGCCTGACAGCTGCAGCAATGGGGCGCCATGGCAACAACATTATCCCTGTGCATATCCTGGCTGCAATTCATTAGATGACTTGGCCAATTGGCTGCCAGTTTGCAGTGGCTGCCAACAGCCAAATTGCTTAAGTGGACAACACTTGAATGTAACGCACAGTGGTGCAGATTCAACCTAAATTGAGGGAAATTTTAAAACTTTCTATGTATGTATGCATGGCAGATGTTCAGTGAAAGATTTAGGAATAATTTTCATATATATATATATAGTATATCTCAGTTATCTGAGCTTCTCCAAGCTCTCATCAGTAATGAAATAAAGCAATTGGAAAAGATATTTTGATAGCTCATGTTCAAATACTTTTAAAGATATGAAATTCATGGTTCACGGATTTCCAGAATTATAAATATAATATTTTATTAATAATATGTAGTATCTAGTCATAAAATATATATTAATAAAATATATTATCTATATTTAAGAAAATCTTCTTGCTAATTTATAATTTGATTGAATATACCCACATATATAGGGTATATATACCTATAAATTATATTCAGGGTAGCTTTGCTCGCCAGTTAATTAAAATTCGTTCACTCTTTGCACAGTTTGCACCACTGTGCACTTGAGCTGTCTATCAGTTGCCATAGACTTCGGCCAAATTGCTGTGGTTTTGTGGCTTGTCTTTGTTGTTGCCGTTGTTGTTGTTGTTGTTGCTGCTGCTGATGTTGCAGTTGGCTGTTGCGGTTGATTAAGGTATTAGAATAATTAGGAAATTGACTGGGGCATATATCCAACCATTTGAGTTATCAATGCAGGCAATATATGCGCAATTAACTGTCTTTATAGCCACGAGCACGCAGTCGCATCGTTTGTAAAATACTCTTTCCTTTACCCATGTTTTATTCTGTTCTCTTTAAGCCGTTGTAAGCAGCTGGCACATACAATTTGGCAGCAAGTGTTTCCAGCAACCAAACATTTGTTATTTATTCATTTGCTGCGCTGTGCTGTATACCCAGTGAAATGGGCTTGACAAGGGGTATAATGTGCTTGGGCTTAGGTTGGATGAGCTATAAAATGTAGTGGAATATACATGTATATATTCATATTGATATGAAATGACAAAGATTTATAAACTATAATTAGTTTAATTTACATGGGAAGTATAGGCACAGAAATACCAATTCAGTTAAAATAATTATTCTGAAATAATTAGTAAAGACAAAAGACAAAAATACTTGGAACAATTTGAAGTCATTTTCTCTCTATAAAAATACTATATTTAGACTACCTCATATTTTATTTAAATAACTTACAAATATTTCCACCTAAACTCTTCAGACGCTAACAGAGCAACTGCCAGTTGAGCATACCCAAATGCAGCATTCTGGTCTTATTTTTCTGTTGTTTTATGTTTATTTTTGGGCTCCACGAGATGCTGCGACAATATTTACAATTTGCAGAGCGCGCGCGAGCGAGCGAAATCAAATAAATAAATAAAAAGGGTAGATGTTTATCTGCATAATTTCTGGCTAAGTTTACGACAATATTATCCCCACTCTCTCTCTCTCTCTCTCTCTCTTTCACTCACTCTCTCTCACTTTTACTCACGGTGTCCATCTTCTTTTTTTTTTTATACCATAGCGCACCAGCACCTCGCTGTGGGGCGAGTGGATGGGCGTGCTGCACGGCGATGAGATTGAGTACTTCTTTGGTCAGCCGCTGAACACATCTCTGCAATATCGACCTGTGGAGCGGGAGCTGGGCAAGCGTATGCTAAATTCGGTCATTGAGTTCGCCAAGACGGGGTAAGCTTTCGCCGAGCTTTCATTTAGCACAGCTTGTCATAGCCAAACTCAATGAAACGAGTTGGCTTAGCGAGTACACAAACCCGTTTGCTATAATGCGAGCTTTCATTGCTTCTCCCACACACGCAGCAATCCGGCACCGGATGGCGAGGAATGGCCGAACTTTTCAAAGGAGGATCCCGTGTATTATATCTTCAGCACAGACGACAAAATTGAGAAATTGGCTCGTGGCCCGCTAGCAGCGCGTTGCTCCTTCTGGAATGATTATTTGCCTAAAGTTCGAAGTTGGGCAGGTGAGTAAAAATTTGATATGATTGAAGCTATACGCCTAATGTCCAATGCTGTGTGCTACAAATGTGATACTTGAAACGAATCGTGGCATCTAAATGTTGTCTTGGCTTATGTACATTGTAATTTGATAACACATGCAATTCCCCTGTGATAAGGCTAAATCTTATCTACATAGACCAATATTATCTGAAATTAAGTGGAAAGTAAAGTCTTCTATTTGACAATCAAATAAAACTCGCAGCGAACAGAGCATTAGTTGATCTTGACCACCCGTTTGTAATATTCTCTCTAATCTTTTTTTCTTTTTTTTTTTTTTTATATTTGCGAAATCTTCTTCTGGTTATTAAGTGCTTTCAGGCGACAATTCGCAACTTACTTTTGTTTCCTTTTCGTTATGAATTTTTGGCATACAATTAACGTACACTTTATAGACATATTCTTTATGTGCGACACACGCCTCCAGCTGCTGTCTGGCTGTGACTGTGCCACACCTCAATAGCTCGTCGTGCGATAACTGCTTCTGTTCGTATACACTGCAAACTGCATAGGCAATGTGTTAAGTGAAGATCTGAGTACTTTATGATGGGAATTCCTTTTTTTTTTTTTAAGGAATGTGATGAATACGAAAAAGTATGTTCTATGGCTAAGGCTATAATTGATATGCAGAATGTATACATAAAATTAAAATAATTTTTGGATCATTTGGTGATATTGTTAGCCATTTTATTTTGAGGACAGTTTCTTGTTTTTTAGCTATAACGTTTTCTAAGCTATTCCAAAAATATATTATCTATTCATTCTATGTGATGTAATTTAATCAGTACAGTTTTTTTAAAATTGTCCCCATTTTTTTTTTTTTTTTTTAATTTTTTTTTATAGTAAATTAAATAAAATAAATTTTACTTCTATATAATATACAAACTTTATACAAATTTACAAAGGTTGTGTAAAAACATTAGTGTCTTCTAATTCTAACAATGGTATATGTTTATACTTATTTATTGAAAAAAGATGTTAGGTTTTTTAATGCAAAATTATTTTAATTTTTAATTTTTATTTATTTTTTAATTAATTTTTTTTTTTTTTTTTTTTTACATTTTAGTTTATTATTTAACCTTTAAATTGAAATTTTAAAGAATATATTTCATTAGATTTATAAATTTATTTTATCATTAATTTCATTAATTAATTTAATATTAATATTTTATTATTTTAATATGTATTTTTTTTATTTTTATTTTTTTTTATTACAGTTTGACTTAATTGATTATTTTAGTTTATCTCAAGGGATTTTCAAAGTGTATAAATTATTTGAGTATTGGCATATCAATTTTTTTTTCGATTTATTTTTTAAATGTTATTTTCAGTTTAAATGTTTACAAATTTTATTTTCTCTGATCGGGTCTGGCACGCCTTTCAATTGGCACGACAGTTTCGGGCTGAAGCGTGTCCCATTTAAGCGTGGGATTGATTGAGTATCAAGCAATTACAGTTATGTATATATAGAGTATATATAGTGTGTACATGTGTGTAGATGCTTTATTTCTTTTGGCAGTTAGTCGCAATCGTGAGTCAGACTCGTGGCAATTCTTATTTTTTCGGTTTTTTGGTCATTTCATTCCGGTGAAAGATTTTTATAGTTTTGCTCTTTTTTAATTTATTGCATTTATGCGTAGCAGCGTTCACAATTTTATTTATGGCTTATGTCAGTGTCTTAAAATGTGCCCATCAATCAGTGAAATGAGTTTCGCAGTCTCAGTTTCTCAGACGTGAACCGACTCATCGGCTAGCTGGCTTACTGGCTAACTGGCTGACTGGCTAACTGGCTGACTGTCCAACTGTCTGACCGAGAAATTAAATTTAAATAAGCAATAAGCGACCACAGCATGCATATACATATGCTTTCCAGCTGACAATGATAAATCAAGCCTCTTATACATATATACATATATACGAGTATATATAAGGCATGTAGTTAAGAGAGAAGTCCAACTTGGAGTCAAAGTCAATGCGACAAAACTTGCTAATATGCATTAGTAAAGGTGGGCGTCAGCAGATTGTAAAAGTTCCTTTTATTTCATTTCTGAGTCTCTTGGCCCATTAAAATGCGTGGACAAGTTTTATGGTGCCAGGTGAAAGATGACTCGCAGTCGCAGTCGCAGTCGGCGTGGCAATCGGAGTCGCAGATGGAAACGACTTTTGTCGCGCCACGATGTCTGGTCTGGTTAGGTTTTTAGTCTCTGGGCTCCTCTCTACAGCTCGTCGATCTGATACAAAAGGCAAATTAGTGTTTCACAAATTAATAAAATTTAATTTATGTTAATTTCGTGTGTTGTGTGAATGTGTGTGCGATTATTGTTAAGCATCTGCTTTATACGCTTTCGCAGAGTATTTGAATTTGATCAAGACACCTGTAACGCAGAACGAGTTAGATCTACATCAGGCTAATCAAATGATTTTTAATATACATATATAAGAGTTGCTATAGTTCATCAGTAAAAGTATCTTTTGTAGCTATTGAGTATAGTATAACTTATCCTTGCAAGGGTATTTAATATTCGGCGTGCTGGTGCTTCACTTTGATTTTCGTTCACGACTTTACACAAAAGCCAACAGTTCGAGTATGCAAATATATCTGGCACGCGGGGCTCCCCTCAGAGCAAATGGGCTGTGCCGGTGACTGGTGAAGCGATGCTGGCGGGAATCGTTCATGCTAAGGGCCTATAACTGAGCCATCAGGCGCAAAACTGGCCCACAAGTAAAAGCTGATCCGCACCGTGGTAACTGCTTATGGTGATAGTGGTTCGGGTGGCGGTGGAGATGGTGGTGCGGCGATTCATTGTGGTTACCGGTTCTATGGTTAATTAATTAATTTGCATTTTGATATGTTGCGGTTGATATTTTATGGCCAGCGCGGAGGAGCGCTTGCCAACACGCGCCTCATTTGCCATAATAAACATTTAAAATTTCACCGAAAAATGTCAGCGCTATATGTGTGCTAATCCATTTAAAATAACAAAAAGAAGACGAAGAAGAACAGATCCAAACTGGTAACGCGCGTTGGTCCTGAACGTACCAGACGAGCTGGCACCGCATACACTGGATCAGTTTATCATTATTGACGGCTCACATAAGTGACAGGCCGAGGCTTACGACCTGGCTAAAGATACCTACAGATACATATAAAGAAATACCGAGAAATACACAGATTCTACTTAAGATACAGATATAGAAAGAGAAACAAACAGACATTCAGATACAGAAACAGATACAGATACAGATACAGATACAGATACAGATACAGATACAGATACAGATACAGATACAGATACAGATACAGATACAGATACAGATACAGATACAGATACAGATACAGATACAGATACAGATACAGATACAGATACAGATACAGATACAGATACAGATACAGATACAGATACAGATACAGATACAGATACAGATACAGATACAGATACAGATACAGATACAGATACAGATACAGATACAGATACAGATACAGATACAGATACAGATACAGATACAGATACAGATACAGATACAGATACAGATACAGATACAGATACAGATACAGATACAGATATATATAAACAATTCTAGATACAAATGCGTAAATCGAAATACAGATACGCCATTAGATACAGTAACAGATACAGGTTCCCATAATTCAAGCCCAATGCCTGACATCGATATCCGATACTCGATACCCATCAGCAAACAAATGAATAAAAAAATCGCACTGTTGCCATACAAATTGTTGTATCTTTGTATCTTTTGCATTTGTATAAGCTATTATGGCGTGGCCTTTTCTCTTTGATTTGCTGCGCTGCGCTGAGCTGAGCTGCGGTTACGTTTTGTTTGATTTGCGCTGCTTTTAGCGACACGTGTTTCAAATGCTCACATTGTTTTGTATCTTTTATTTATTTGTTTATCTTTCTCCTTTTATTTTATATTTGTCGCGCTCGCTTGTGCCAATTTATTTCTTGATTATCTGCGCATATAATCTACGAATTGGTCAGCCTTTTAAATTCAAATTAGCGGGCATTAAATGCACGCGACACGCTTGCCCTGCGGTCAACCAAAAGATACGGGAATATATATAACATATATATATTTTTATTTATATATATATCTGTACGCATATAGATAAATATTAATTGTCTTTTTATTAGAAGTTTATATTTCAGTTTGAGTTGATACAAAGTATCTAAGGCGGCAGTTTGAAAGATAGATACATGCTAAAAGATACATATCTTGAGTTGTACGATTTATTTGTTTTGCCCGATATATGGAAAAATAAAAGTTATTGGGCTAATTAGCTGGAACAAAAGATCTAAAGTGCATGATTAAAAATGTATTTATTGCTCAGCAAAGCTAATGTATCTTAAACTATTGGCAAGTTGAAGATAGATGTGTTCAGCTTAGACTGTCAAGGAAAGTGTGAAATAAGCGAGTTAAGAGTTAGCTAAAATATAGATAAACATATTTCTATGTATATCTATCTTAACGTCCGTTCATCTGTGGATGATGTTAGAAACGGAAAAAATTATAATATAAAGCTTCGCAGAGAAATCTTTGCTAAGCTATTCTAAATATAGACCTATTAGATATATGGTCTAGTATATTTCACCTGTTCCTTTCTATTTTCTATTTCTTTATTTATGTTTGCTGCTTGAGAAACTAGTTATAAATTAATTTTGATTTCTATAGAACCTGCACATGCACTTTAATAATAATAATAAAAAAAAAAAAAACAACACTCTCGATAAATACGAATATAGCAAAGCGTTTCTATCTGAACCTTACCGGCCGGCTTAAAGATTTGACTTTGGTTTTGTCCGAATCGAAAACAAGTTTGTCAGATACAATGTTTGTGTATGGCTATCTAAGCAGTTGAGAATCGCGGCAATGCTGCTTATGTATCTTGTTGGACAGTCTTGATTTCTTTTGGTCAAAACTGAAATTTGATCGGATCACGGTGTTGACGAACGAGTTCTGCAATTAATTAGCACACAAATCGGTTATAAATTCTGTATTTCAATAATCAAGCAAAAAAGGCATTAAAAAAAAAAAAAAACAGAAATGAATAAAATGATATCGCAGACAAATTGCTAGGAATTGTAGTTAAGGTAAGTTCGCGTGAAATTCGTTTAAGTTGCTTATCGATATTTCGATTAATTTTTATTTCAATGCACCAAAAATCGCACCAAAAAACAAAATGCTTGCTTTTGCTTCTTTTATAATTTACAAATTGGCAAACAGTTTTTCGTTTCTTTTATTAAAATTATTATCAAAATAAAGTAAAGATTATAGCTTAGGCAGCTGCAGGAGAATTTGATTTTGCATTCAAGTAGACCAAGCAGAAGCCTCGAACAGTGGCATGTCACGCATTAAGAAAAACAGTTTTTCTTTTCAGAACCGAACCATACCATCATTCAATCAAATCATTTTTAAACTATAAAATGCTTTTCCCCCTGAATATGCGACACATGCTAAACACTCTATTCTCTCGGTTATCTTTCAGGTTCCGAGTGCGATTCGGGCAGTGCTTCCATAACGCCCCGCATGCAGCTGCTTGGACTGGGACTCGCGCTCTACATAGGCGCCCTGCTGCGGCTGAAAGGAGTTTTCTAAAAGAAATTCTCTGGCAACATCGCATTCCATAAGTAAAATATGAAATTATATTTAGCAACTGAAAGAGACGGCGAGAGATGAGGAGAGAGCGAGAGCGACAGAGTTTTAGAATTGGAGCCATACTTTTGTAGTTTGGCCAAACGATTTGTAAATGAATTTAGTGTTGCATGCAACTGCATTAAGTGGCAGCAGTTTGGCATTTGTTGTAGTTGTTAGTTTTAACCACTTGCCAGGTGCAAGCAGGTAGACACTTTAGCACGCGGCTTGCCCCACACAGACACACACACACAAACACATATCAAATGCAGCCCGAGTAGTTGCGCTTACTTCTATTATTTCCATAGACACACACACCCATACACACACATACACCTTGATACACTTTTGTAGCACGCCGCTGAAATTTGCTTAGTTTGTATAAAAATGCAGTGACCCAATAAAGAGGCCCCAACAAACCCAGGCTCCAATAAGAATATATAAACCAACAAAAAAAGGAAGCTAAACGGAGAAATTAATCAAGCAACAAAATAAAAAAACAATTTTGATAAATTGAACGTTTGTCATGCCAGCCAGCCAGCCAGTCAGCCGGGCATAATCAATACACGAACAAGAGGAAGAACAAGAAGAAGAAACTATATTAAATACTCGCTTAGAGTTTGCATATTTTGCCAGCTGGCATGGGTCCAAAACTCTGCCCAGGCCGTAGACCCCGAAAAATTTTGAATTGATTTTTTGATAGACCCAATGAAACTTGGCCAAAAATCCATTGGTTTCAGCTTTCCGTTGGGCATGGTTCATTATTTTTGTCACACAGCGATATATGTATATATATAATATATATATATATATGATATTGGCATATACATATACATATATACTTATGTTTTCCTTTCGCACTTTGGGCACACCAAAAAAGTTCTTATGACGAAATTTGAAAATGAAAAACAAAGCAACAATTAGTAAATTTGTATTGTTCGAAGAGAGAGTTTTAATGAGAGATTTGCAAGTTTTTTTTGTAAAAGGGCAGCTCGCAAGCCGGAATGGAAGCTGATTTCTAGGGAAATCGGTCGGAAAATGAATAAAACAAAAGTATAAAAAAAATCAAGTTTGTAGGAAACCTAATGAAACATTTAAATGGCAAAACATATCAGTATATATATAAATATATATATTATATGAGCATATATATACATCTATATATATACACATATATATACAATAAATGTAATACATCTATATATATATAGTATACATATATGTATGTACATGTATTATTGCATTTGTACTAAACGTTTTACAAATTGGCTTAGAGACTACAAAAAAATAAAAAACAAAAAGTTAAGAAAATAAAAACAAAATATAAATGGAAATAACTAAAAGTTTTATACACTTAGCGAAATTCGAACCAGAAACAAAACAAATGTGCTGTATATTAAAGTTTGGTATGCCTATATCTATAAATGAATATATATGTAGATATATATATATGTATCTAAATCTAAATGAATGAATTAATCGAGTAATTGTCATATATATACATACTTACATAGCTCAGTGTACGTATGAAACAAATTGAGCGCGTTTAGAATGAATCATAATTCTTAAGGGCATATCAGTATATATATATATATCTATATATGTATATGTATGAACAACAACAACTATTGAGAGCGAACATTTTCGAAATTAATCTAACCTAAGCCACACTGATATTAACTAAGTTATTTTTACTATAAAAACACACACACACAAACTTACACGCATACAGCTAAAGTAAAAAAAATAACAAGTATTGGACTTCTAAAGAACAGAACAAATAAAATATAATAATACTAAAATAAATGAGAGCAGTAACTGTTTCTTGTCTATATCGAATAAAGAAACAATATTGTTTATTAGCTGTAAGCAAAATGAATTCTATGTAGTATATATATATACATATGTATATCTATATATGTCATGTGGTCTAATGCCTATTTGAGCGATGTTCGCTTTCAACTGTAGCAACTAGGAACAAAATTCAATGTGAAATTATAAAAAATTACTTATAGTTAAGGTTGGCTTAGCGCAAGGACAACAATCGAGCCAATCAGCAGAGATCGCCAGCCATCTACGAATCTGGTTTTGGCTGCCGTGGCTCTTGTCGAACCAACCTGCCAAATGCTGGACTCACAATTTAGTTTAAGCATGCAAAAGTAAAAAATAAAGTAAAATAAAAATTACAAATTAAAAAAATAAAAATAAAATAAAAACAATAACTAAACAACTATTAACTATTCTGTTATATTCTGAGGACACACAAACTATTACTAGAACACCAAAGGTCAAGCAACGATAGTAAAGCTCACTTATGAAACTATATCCATAAAAAGAGGAAACACAAACCAAATAATAATAATAATAAATATTGCTAATAAACATATTCGAAACAAACATAAATAAATACAAGTTAGTTAAGTAATGGAACATTGCCCTACAAGAAAATGAAATGAATCTTTGATTATAATCAAGTATATTGCAAGCAACATTCGTATTTAAATACATTAATTACCAATATTATGAACTCATTCCTAATTTTACAAACAATTATCAAATCGATTCAATTACTTTAAAAATAAAAAAAATAAACACACAATTTTGATGAAAGTGTAAGAACTTAACGATTTTTAAGTATATGTGAACATTTATATTTTTATACCATGCAAGGCAAGCCGTATTAAAAAAAAAAAACCAAAAAAAAAAAAACAAATGCATTAAAAATACTAATATTAAACAAAGAAGAATACAAATAATTTAAATGATAAACAACTAAATGAGAAATATTTAACATTTTTTACTGTGTATTGAAAATATTGTATGGCAAGAGTAAAATTAAAGAGGAAAAAGAAAACTTGAATTAAAATACCAAAAAAAAAAAAAAAACAAAATGAGAAAAATAAGAAAAACTTGTTAACTCCAAATAAAAATTAGCTTTAAACGACTCAAGAAGATTCCCGCGCCATATTTTAGCCATGATTTCGCCCCAGTCAAAACTGTTTGCCACACAAATGCACAAAACTTTTAAGAATTTAAAATGCTAGGGGTATTCCCTGTTCTGTGAAAACCGGCTTGGGCCCGGCTTTGTCCGTGATTTCGGCGTATGAGCTGCAAGGACGAGTTCTTGGTGCACCTCCAAGGCCAAAGGACTCCAGATCCTCCTCAATGACATACGCCAAAATCATCGAACCTCAATGTGTAGAATTAGCGATAAATGATAAGAATTAAGGAATTTACTTTTGCCTTTTTCAAGCGAGATCTTAAATCGAATATGAAAAGATTGCAATTATTTTTACTATTTAAATGTTGTACGCATTTCCATGTTTATGTTTTAAAAAAAGAGTGAATCCTCTTTCCCAATCTGTCCCACACCCACTCCTACTCCCACATCCTCTGAGAAATATATATTTTGTCATTTTGCATGGTTTTCGGCTCAAGCCAAAGAATTGACAATATAATATTTCGCCTTAGAAGCAAATGGAGATAACGAATGAGAGACAAATTCCAAGTGTTATGCTTATAGATCTAAATTTTTTATATACATGACGACACACACATACACACATTCTTACATACATACAGACACGCATTTGCATCTACAATAATTTCTTTAAAAAAAAAATTTGATATTTTATTTGACATTTTTTATATTTTCTGTTGCCGTTCTTCCAAACATCTATATATATCTATATATATGTGCGTATATATATAAAGATATATGTATGAAATTAATAGTGAAGAGCACTCAAAATATATCCACAGTGTGCTTTTGATATTGTAGTCTGCTATTTGTAAAAGAATTTATATATAGTATACATTATAGTGCTAAACATATACTTATGATAATAATGCAAATAATTGATATAAATGCTGTTTACATTCAAAACTTCACATACACACACATACATACACTTAACCACACCCTCTCCAAATCCGACTTATATAGTACTAGTTAAGTGTCTATAGGAAAATAATGAAAGTTAGGTAAAACACAAAATATTTCCATTGCGTTTCCTTGAGTTTTGCCTTTTTGTTCTCAGTTTTCTCACTAATAGAAATACAATAGTTAAATTCTTTTGGTTTGTATGGTATTATGAAATCGTTACTAATTATATCAGCTACGACATCTGATAATAAAAAACACAGTTCTAGTTGGTAGACGACAAGTGTAAAATGAATGTTGAATTGATTGTTGAAAGCGATCAATGCAGAATTACTTAAAAGCATCACAAAGAATAAATGAAAACCAAATGATATACTAAACTCACACACACACACACCAAACACACAATGTTAAAAGCCAAGCACAGGAATGCATTTGAAGATTAAACATACCAAAAATAATATATAACAAGAACAATACAGTACGATTAGCCAAAAAAAAAAAAAAAATAAATAAATAAATAAATAAAATGCTAAATTCAATAAGATAATGAATACGAATTCAAAAAATGAGAAAAATTTAAATAAAAGAACATAATTAACACGATTAACGAGAATGTAAAAGCAAGTTTGATCACGTCTTTTTTTTTAAGTGTAAAAATCAAATACATATCAATATATGGCCTATGGTTTATTTAGTTTAATTATATACGACTAAATTCAAAACAAAAATTATGAACAAAGATTATAATAAGCTAAATTAATTATAATATTAATAATAAAAATAATAATAAAATTTAGCTGCAAGTGTAAGGCTCTGATTTATGACTTTTTAAGTAGGCAATTTGTAAAAATTAAGCAACTGTAACTGTAACTGTGTAAAAGTGTTGCTAAATGAAAAAACAAAATGAAAACTAAAAAAAAAAAAAAACAAATTGTGGTTAAATATGTGTTCTTACTTGTTAGTGGTAATAAAAGCCAAAACAGAGACAACAAATAAAAAATAAAATAAATAAATAAATTGATAAAACTAATTTAAATATAAACATAATTATATAACTATGTTGTGTCAACATGCACAACTAGAAACCAACTGTAGCTTTTAATCATGCCAAGCATTTCAATATAATTTCCATTCAAGCTAAATCCTATTTTCCAGTCTGCTCCTCAGTTTCCCAATGCAGCACAGTAGTTGCCACACACCCACACACACACAAAGAAGTTAAAACAAAAGAGATAATAACAGAATTATTTGCATTAATAAAATATACCCTAAGACCCACACCCTCTCGGATGCTCACCATAATACAATAACTCTAATGATAACTAAGCAGAAGCAAAAATTTCAATGTCATAAATAAACGAAAAGAAATCAAAGAAAACTTAGATAAATTACAGACATAGATATATATGTATATGTATATATATATATGTGTATAGCCACAGATATATATGTATATATATATATATATGAAATATATATGGCAGCTCCAGTTTAGTTGAGAATTCCTTTGGGAAGGCGCTTTAGTGTTCAGCAAAAATTGTATTTGTATATTAAGATTGTTATGGAAATGCATTTGTTTATGTATGTGTCTATAGTCGATGAACGATGAATTACAATTATAATTATTATTGTCGCAGAAATTACTTTAAATTTAATGGAAAAAAACAAAAACACACACACACAAAGAAAAGTATATAATTAATGTCTTAAGATATAAAGGAAATACAAGAAAACAAAAAAAGAAACTCTGTATACACAAGCTACATATAGATACATATAGATAATTATGTCATGAGCATACAAAAAGTAGGGATCATTTTACTGAATATTTATATATACATACATATATATATATATGTAAATTATACTATATGTAATCTAACAAGAAACACACACAAAAATCAATTCTGCTAACAAATAATAAAGAAATAGTAAAAATCACTCATGAACAATTGCTAAATACAATTTGCTATACTTCGAGGAAAGAAAACAAGAACAAATATATAACATAAAAACCAAAAGTAAATAAATAAAAATCTACCAGAAAATGGAAAACACAAAGAAAAACAAAACTGTAAACAATTTAAAGTAAATTTATAAAAGAAAATGAACAAAAATCTAAGTGAAATTATATTATACGAATATATTGTATATCGAAACAAGATGAATATAAGTCAAATAAAACTTATGTATCATGTATTAAACAAATCAAAGAAGACTACTTTTATTTATGAGAAGGAGAGCAGCTAAGAGAAAGCAAGTCTGGGTATATTCTAGTCGTACTAGACAACTATCACCTGGCTGGGTTGAAAACTATCATCTGACTATAAAATTTTGATAAATGTTATTTGTGTTCTTAAGAGAAAATCGGATATATTCTAGTCGGAGACTCTCCACTGACTGGGTATACTATAGTCAGATAGTCCCACTAGACAATTGTCAGCTGATTGCTCAATCTTGATAAATGTTTTTCTTATATTCTTCTCTTGAAGACTGGGTATATTCTAGTCGGACACTTCCTACGGACTGGGAATATTTCAGTCAGATACTCCCCACTAGATAACTATCATCTGTGTTAAATTTTGATCAATATAATTTTTGTTCTTAGGAAAAAACTGTGGGTATACTCCAGTCGGACACTCCCCACTAGACAACTGTCAACTGTGTTAAATTTTGATAAATGTTATTCGTGTTATTCAACAATTACTCATAATTTCAGGAAACTCTTGGCCATATAGCTTGCTTTATGGCCTGCTAATTACGAGAGACTGCAACTTTACATCGAATCAATAAAAATAATAAAACGAATGAAAAAACGATGCGCTGAAATGATAAACACCAAATAAAATCGCTTATTTATGGCCGACTTATGCGCATTAGCCAAGCATTGAATAGTGTATTTAATATGCACATAAATTCAACTGCAATTAGCTTCCGTGTGCAGTCGAAAGCCTTAAGCCCCAATTAATCAACTTAAGTTTGAAGTGTAAAAGGGGAATACCCCTGACCCCCTGGCCCAGCTGACTTACCGATGCTGCGTCTCTGTAAGCCAGAACATTTGTCAATTTGTGCTGGACCCTCGCCATGGCTTTACAGTCCGCAATTTCGTTAGTCGTAAAATCTGGCCGGGCCCTGGGAGAGCAGGTCGCCCGGCCGACAAGAGTTGCTTTAAATGGATGCATTTCCATTAGGGGCCGTACTCGTCGGCATTTAAAATGTAAATGTAAATTACATGGCATTGCAGTTGCCGTCGCTGAGTCGTTCGTTTTATTTCCGCACATAAAAGAGCTTAATCCCTGGCATATCTAATAAAGTTTATGATCCTCTATCTTCTATCTTCTCTTGCAGCATTTGCGCAGCAGTTGACACACGTGGCCACCTCGGCGTTTGTCTACCTGAAAGCCTGGCTCATCAGTGCCTGAGCGGAGTCCTATTCCCAACCTCCATCCAAATAATATATTTTTAACCCCAAGTAGCTGCACAAACCAAGCGAATTTCTTCCATGGCAAATTATACACTTCCAAGAGAAACAACACTAAGCAACGCAAAGTCTGAATTCGAGGTGAAGCAAGTGGGAGCAGAGATCAACGTGGTACCTGGACTTGAGCTCAGATTGCCAGAGACAATAAGCAGCAATGCTATATAGGCTATAAGAACTGGACATATGTATACTATATGATGCACAGACTTTAACGAATTTGCGAACGAAGGCTGATTGAGATGGGAGCAGTGTGCTGGACACCCTCACAAATCTAATCGTCTTTCACTTAAACTAACTCCCAACCATGTAGCTAGCTCACTCTGAAAACTGATATCAAATGCTACTTATATTCTTGATTAAAGCAAATATTCTTCCACTAACAAATAATTCAAATTCGTTTTAATCATCTTTTTTCAGCAATGCCAAGTGTATTTCCGTTTCTAGCCGGTTTTTGCACACTTTCTGAATCAGCTTTAATTGAAACGACAATCGCAAAGTTAATCCAGCGATCTAAGAGCTGAATTGGATGCTGTTTACACGCGAAAGGCTGCATAAAGCCAGCCTTCAACTTGACACATGAATTATTCAAATTTCTTAAAGACCAGGCAAATCGAATCGATAGACTATGCCCTCCCCCCTCTACCACAAGCTCCGGGCCAATACTCAAGCTCTGTCCATTGACCCAACATTAAAATCTAATGACAGACCAGACAGGCAGACCGTCAGCAGATGCAGAAAACTTTTAGACAAAATGAAATAATAAAAGAAGCAGCCGAAATAAAAATCACAAAACTTATGTGAACAAAAAGAGAAGAACAAGAATCTGACGAATCGACATGCCGAAGATGAAATGCTCTGGCCGAATCTCAGACATAATATGGGCATATATACCAAATTTATACATACATATATGCATGCATATACACAGAGAGACATACATACATACATATATACACACATAGATACATACACAGATACAAATGTAAATGTCCGTAAATGTATATGTGCATACATACATATGTATGTGCATACATAGATACATTCATAAATGATGCATATATGCATTCAAACATACATAGATGCATACATACATACATATGTACATGCATACATACATACATACATACATACATCGTATGTATCGTCCTCTCTCATGTTGCATACTATATCCTTGTCATTTCTACAACTGTGAGCTCTAGCTTTAGAGCTGGACCAGGCGGCAAGTCTACCACATAAACTATTTATATAATTCGCTGTTGATATGATATACAATATAGACACATAAGTTAAATAGTAATCTTTCCCTCATGGACTCATCCTAAATTACTGATACATACTTTAATAATTTGAAATAATTTTAGGCTATAACTAATTTTTAGTTTAGGTCCGACTGCTTCTTACTTCTTAATGGATGTTGAAGATGGCTCAGAAATCTTAATGGCTCCATTAAAAGCTCTAAAATTATTATTAAAACGTGTAAGTACTTTTTGTTTAAAACCAAACATAAATATTCTTTATCATTTAGATAAGTCATATATAAAACGTTTTTAACTACCAAAATGAGTTTGGCTATTTTTAGGAATAAAAACATGGTAATTACTTGATTAGTTTTTGTTCGATCATTTGTTCAGCATTCTGTCCCTGCTTGACTACTGATTTCTCTATTTGATATACTTTACAGATCTCACAAATAACCCGTTTCACAGATATATATATATAGGCATAAAAACAGAATGACATAAATAATTATGTATATCGACCCAAAATGTCTGAGGACTATCGTCTCATTTCTATATAAACTGTCTTCTTTTAGATAAACCTATAATACCCCATCAGAGTAGAACAAAAGAAAATAGAAAGAAGCGATAAAAAACTAGCTGAATATCATTTCATGTTTGCTTAGATAAATGAGCCAGCGTTCGGCGGAGACAACCAGTCTCCACTTGTCGTATTTCGTATTTCACATATCGTATATCTTTGGATTGGTTTGCCTTTGTATTATGAGGCTTGCCAGCTAGTTCTACAATAGAACCTGTTTCCAATTATTGTTGCTTCTTTTTTGGATTTTGGTCAGGGCTTTCGCTAAGCGCTTGTGCTGGGCTAAAACTGGGTCTGGGTTTGGGTCTGGCTCTGGCGTTGGCTCTGGCTCTAGGCTTTTGTGTTTGGTTTTTGGGTTTGGGAACTGTTCAGCTTTGAAATGCCAACTTTTTGTTCGCTTATCGAGTTTTGTGTTTTGTGTTTCTCTTAAGAGTTTTTAGTATCAATTAACATATTGAATATGATCAGTCGATGCTTTATGGCAAACAGTCGCTGCACAGTGGTTCCAAACACAGCCAAGGTGTCAAATGTGCCACGATACAAAGAGACTGAGCCACTCGGACGCTCTTACCAATTAGCAAACTGACTTCTAAACCTCACGTCAGCTATCAGAGCTATCAAATGTTAAACGTCTTTTCTAATGAACAATAAAATATATTTTTATCTGAGACTTCATTTATGTTCACACTAATTGGGTTCCTCTCGATTATTCAGTTGCTTTCATGAATGAGCCGAAGATTGTTGTCTAATGTAAATCTAATGAGTAATTTGATAATTTTGTGATTGATACGTCAGCCCAACTTTTGTGCGGCTATGTAAATATTTTGCTGGCATTGAAATTCGCATGAAATTGTCAACGCTTTTCGGACAGCTCAATAAAAAGTTTCGTTAATAGGATTTGCAAATATTTTTTTTCTTGCCAATAACGACGAAAGCAATTGCTCATTGGCGCTGTGAAAACCAAGTTCAATGGAATTGTTTATCGGCTGAGCGTGGTGCGAACTGACGTCGCACCGGTCCGCCCCGCTGCGACCCACCCACGCATCTCGGGTATCTATGCCAATATTATGTCAATGGGCCTGTCCAAATAGAGTGCGGCACAAGCTCAGAATTGGCCTGGATTTGATTTAGGCTCATTGTCGAGTTCGTTGGCACCTAGTCTAAGGTCAGCCAGGCAGTCTATAAATAGTGGGCCAGCTATACCAGCTTGGCCATGTTAAGTTCCAGGGTCGACGCGTTGACAAACATCGTCTGTTGCCCCATATTTCATCCAATTCGGCACTACTGTCCCTGTACATATAGGTTAAGGCCCTATTGTAGAGTCAAGAGATAGTGTGCTAGTTGAAAGTGCCCGACTATCAGCTACCCATTAAACTGTTGAAGTATGAATACATAGACAAATCAAGTAAGGGTGGGGAGTGACCAACTAGCAGATACTCATTCCAATCTTCAAGTATAAATACGAAGCAGTAAGGTGATTTGATGGAAGTGACCGCCTATATATGTCTATATGTATGAATGGGCAAAGTAAGTAAAGTTGATCCAGTGGAAAGTGACCGACTATTGGATACCTATTGTAATCCTCTGGTGATCATACTTGAAAAAGCTTGCAAAGGTAGTCTAGTGAACAGTGCTAGAGTAGTAAATACCCATTCTAGTACTCTCATACTCATCTTTTGATAAATCTAGTAATGTGTAATGATAGACTAGTTCTACTCCTTCCAACCTTTATAGCAAGAAATACTTAGAGCTCTTAAAGGTTCAAATGGGGAATGTTTGACGAAGAAATACCCTTTCTAGTTTTTTAATTCGAATATCTAATTTAAATGCTCTCCAGCGGAGAATGCTCGACTAGGAGCTACCCCTTCTAGTGTTCAGGCATTAATACTTAAACAAAGGTAGTTCAAGGGGTCTTGTGGGGAACGGTAGAGCTTGGAATACTCTGAGCCTTGCACAGAAAAACTTTTTAATGGATTTTCCGATGAGTTCAGCTAAAATGTTATTTGATTGCTAGTCAGAAAAATTTCCAATTTTACATAAGAAGATTTTTATTTTCACTTTTCAGTTACTTTTCAATTAAGAGATTAGCCCCGAATCAATTTTATTTATTTCATTTAATTAAATAAAAAGTGAAAGTTCTTTTTAATGGCGCATACTTAGACACATTTATCATCTGAACTTGAGTAGACTTTCATTGCAAAGCTAAGTAAAAGTAAAGTAAACTGTTTTTAAAATTTATAGTGAGCTTGTTAAATTCTGTGTGAGTTTGGATTTTCAAATTGTAGAAAAAAATAATAATAAGAGAAACTGAAAATGCTCAGATATGTCCATAGTAACGTGTTAATTCCGGTGCGTTTTATGGCATCATTTCATACCATATACGCCCACAATGTGCAGGGATCCTCACGCAGCTATTACGAGGTGCTCAAGGTGCCGCTCAATTCCAGCGGAAAGGAGATCAAACAGGCCTTCTTTGAGCTATCGAAGAAATACCATCCCGATGCTAACAGTGACTCGCATGACTCGGACGAGTTTGTCAAGGTGTGTGAGGCCTACAGGATACTCTACAAGCGAGTCTCACGCGAGCACCACAGCAATCGGCTAAGGTCGCGGTATCGCACTCTGGCACCCCTAGACATCTGCTATTCGAACAAGAATGTGCATAAGAACTGGACCAAGTATCAGGCAGCGATACGTAAGAAGCAATTCGGACATGAAATTAACTCCGTTGGCGCTCCCATTGTTTTGTGTAAGAGTACTCAGATAGATAGGCCGAGCGAAGTGCGCCTGCTGCCCGCCGGGAATCTATTGCCGGTGGTCAGACCCGTGGACGCCAGGGCGGTGCTTCGATTGCCGCTGCTCTTTGCCCAATCGCAGGAGAGTTGGCTGCCTGCCTATTATGTGGCAGCCTTTGGCGTAATTTTGGCTCTCCTCGTAGTCGATTCCGTGCAGCGGGCCGGACTAACCGCCGACCCCAGTGACCAGATAGTTGCATCTCGGCAACGTTCATTCAAACATTTCAGTGGTATTTTACCCCTCATCTCTCAGACGTAATCTTTTATAAAAATCGTATTGTACACGAACAGATAATCCATACATTTGAACTATAAACGAGATGCTTTGTACCTGTTAAGAGATTCTGTGTTTTTATTATACATCAATTTTTTTATGTTCTATATAAAAATTCATTTTCATACATATTTTTTTATGGGCTTGAACAATGCGTGAACTGGTTTCCGAATCAACTTGTAGTTCAATTCATATGAGTTCACAGCGCTGGTTATTAATAACACCAAAAAAACTATGAAATTTAGCACAAAATTTATGTGCTGACCGAAGCCTCATCAGCTATGTTAATCAGTTTGTCACGAGCTGTTTAAATTTGTTGGAAATGTTTGCAAATTATTCTACAACTTAGAGTCAGTTTTTGTTGAATGTTAAAAAGGAAGGAAATGTAAGTTAATTTTTTACACACTATAAAACCATAGGCATATTTAAACTTAATTTATTTAATAGCTATTTCCGATATATTCAAAACCAAATCAAACCAAACCATATAAAATATAGAAAAATCTTAATGAAATAAGTTAATTAGCCTAATAGAAAATTAAAATAAAATAAAATATTGCATGTACTAATTGAACAGTTTTTATATTCAATTTAATTATCCATAATGAGCTCCATCTATACAATAATTTATACCTTCATTACAATGGTATAGAACATGTTAAGGTAGCAAATGTTTCGGTCTTAGCTGTCAAGCCCTGTCAGTCACTCAGGTGTATGAAAATAGTTCAGGCTTTGGCTAAGACTTCCGCAGAGCTTAAGCCAAGCGTGGCCTTACATACCCATGCCCATCATATTCTGCGGCTATCTGTACAATCTGGCAAACAATCGGTTAGATAATACAGACAGATAACAAATATGAATAAATATGTATATATATCTTGATAAATTTGGGCTTAAGTATGTTGTACATTAGTGTTATTATGATATCAAATGGAACAGTGGCAGCTGCCTACAGTAGACCCCTCTCAAGGCGAACGACTGTCAAGCGTGTCGACAATCGTCGGATGACTGGGGACCACCACGAGCGTACGGCCGGGAACCGTTAGTGAGGTAGGCAATACTAATACTAATAATAGTTTGTTAATTTGTGTATATTGTATTGGACATTATATATTATGGCTGTGCTTGTTTATCTTTTCCGGCTGACAGCAGTTTGATAAATTATGCGTGAGCGCAACATCGGCTTTGATTAAGCTGTTCTTCAACCCTGTCGCCCGATACTTCAAATGCGCGCTGATACAGATAACAAGCAAGACATGCAGTCAGATACACATAAATCAAATATTGCCACAGCAAAAATCAGCATAAATACAAATATATTCATATATACGTATAAACTCGGCTTTATACACGTATTCAATCTCGATAAAGAGCATTCGAATTATGTTCTGTCGCCTGTCACCGTGCTAAATAAATACATTCAGCGATCGCCTCCATAATGAAGCCAACTACTACATGAGCCGGCCAAAAACAAGGCGCACAGCAAGGCGCAAAAAATGATGAAAAAAAAAATGAAAACAAGAAAAAAACGGCTCAAAATTTATTGTACGCTGACGGCTTTTTAATGAAAATCACTTGGCTACCAAAAAGCGAATTAATGAAGGTGTGTGCTTTGCGCATGTGTCCGATGTTGCGATGTTTCACTATTGGGTTTCGATTTCTGTGCCGGCACAAGTTCAAACAGCACATTGACTGCGCAAGTCGGCCATGAACGACGGCCAAATACTCAGTAGCTGCCGAAGTTGCGGGGAAAACGAGCTGAGCTCAGGTTTAATCAGAGAGGAATGAAGAGATTTGTGCTAAGTATGATTTATGAATCTCGTTATGTATTGATATCAATATGTAATCGATAAGAAGGGAAGTGAGTTCAGGTTTCATTAGAGAAGGGTCAAGACAGTTGGGCTAAGTATAATTTATGACTCTCGATACTTATCGAGATATCAATTTGTTTTTGATAAGACAAGAGGTGAGGTGAGGCTTCACTAGAGAAGGATCAAGAGAGTTGCTCTAAATATGATTTATATTTTTGATTTATATTTTCATCGATAAGTATCGATAACATAAAGAGAATCGTCAAGAGTGTTGCGCCAAGTATCACATTTAAATCTCGATAAATATATCGAAACGATATAAGAAATGATACTGAATGTAGTCAATTAGGCGATTTTCTCATCAAGTCAATATAAACTTTATAGACTTAAGATATTCAATAAGTCCAGGCAAACAGGCAGCTGAGTCGATCACTAGATTGCGTCAGCTTCTATTCTAGATTAGATATATGCAGACATATATATAAATATACATAAAAAAATCTTTATAGCTATGCTAATTTGATCATAAACAGTCCTGTATACCCACTTTCTAATAAGTAGAGAGCATAATAAAAAGCAAGACCAGGCAAACAGCATCCATATCGGCACAAAAATCAATATGCTGACTACTTGGGAGTGAGTGTGTGTGTGTGTGTGTGTGTGTGCACACGTGTATGTGCGTGTGTGTGAGTGCGTGTGCATATATCATGCGCAGATTGATCAGCATATGAATCAGTTTAGCATAAGAATCAAAACGTTTCTGTAATGAAAACTTAACTTCTTTATGGCTATTTCATTCATGTGTTTAAGCAAAACATGTTCGACATGGCTTAGAAGATGTTTTATTCTATTCAATATGTTTTTTATACCATATACCTTATATCTTTCATATTTCTTTTTTTAGTCCATATTTTTTGTTTTTTTTTTTTTTTTTTTTTTTATTCTGTGGATGTTAGTGTGGTTGTGTGTGTGAGGCAGGCCCAGTTATATAGAAATTTTATTGCACTCGTTTGGATATTTATAACTGGCATATTGATATTCCATATAGGTGCCGTAGACAGTTTTTGAATTGAATTCGAAATCGTTTCGCGGCTACAATTGTTTAATGGGCCAGTCTCACGCGCTGCTTCTCTATAAGAAAACAACTCCAGCAACAACAGCAACAACAACTGCATATGACATTTTAATTATGTTGCTGTCAAATTGTTGTTGCCATAGCCGCAGCGAGTCTCAATTGCAATTAATAATATTTAATAACAGTCGAGCCGGCATCGCACAGCCGTCAAGTGCATAGATTGAAATGTTATGGAAGTGTTTTGTCATCGCATGAAATGGAGATGAGCCGCATTTACATAGCATTCGCATTGTTAGCCGTGACTTATAGTCGAATTAGATGCTTGCCTAGCAATTGTAGCTCAATTAACATATCGATCCTATGCTAGTAGCTACTATTTTTTGTTGTTTTTTTTCTTTTTTTTCAGCTTTAACTTTCAATTCTGATTGTACGTGCACATATGTTATTTAATTTATTTCCTTATTCGTAAATGATGTCTTAAGCCAATTATCGAGTCGCCTCAATATACATACTTGATTAAGACTTGAATGAAATATTCGAAAACAACATTATTTATGGATAATAAGAGTCTTAGGTGCCTAATAACGTTATGTGTAAATGATCTCTCGCAGTCCGAGCGAATCAATTTTATGAAATATTTATTTAAATAAAATATACATATATATTTTTGCTGAAGAGTTTTGTGCACCACAGTGGAGCTAAACCGGCTTGAATATGATATTTGAATTTTTAATTTTGATTTTTTTTTTAATTTTAGCTGTGAACTAATATATGAACTGAAAAAGGGGCTCTAAAGGCAACCATAACTGTTGAAAAGTATATGAAATATCGATACTAAATATATACTTAAATAAAAGTGTTTTGCAAGCTGTTAGTTTAGCCGTTTTAAAATTAATAAGCATGATATATTTATACAAAACTATATTATTAGCTATGAGGCAAACCCATTCAGAAAACCAGTAAGCGCAGAGTATTTCAGCCTCTATTTTATGAAGATTTAATTTGTAGCTTTAAATAGAAATGTATATAATAATACATGTCATTTAAATGATATATTTTCCACACTTTTTCATTAAAAAAAATATATATATATATATTTGAAAGCATTCATTTTAGCTGATTTTTAATATTATAAGATTAATAACAAACAACAAAAAAATAAATAAAATAAAAAAAAAAAAAAAAAAAAAAAACAACTTAAATATACTTAAAATTGTTTATAGTTTTATTCATTTTTTTGCTTAAATAAAAAATATGTTATATATAGTTTCTAGAATGTATTTAATATATTTCTTATGCATTATCTCTCTGTCTTTATGAATTTCATTTCAAGTTGATAATTAATATTTATTTCTAATTTTTTATTTATTTTCTTTAATTGTTTTAATCTATGTTATATAATAATCAGTGTAAAGTTAAAACACATCTTAATATTTTTTTGACAGGTTTTCTACTAACTTAATCTTTCTTTTTATTTTTATTTTTATTTGTATTTATTTATTTATTTATTTTTTTTTTTTTTTTTTTCAATATAAAATTTATCTTGTTATTGAATAATAAAATTTGTTGCTTTTTGTATTCATTAATTGGACTTTAATGATATTGTTTTCATTCCATTTCAATCAGATTTTTGTATTGATGTTTTTTTATCTCGAAATTTATGACATTGTGCCATCAATTTATTCATTTATTGCACAAGCTGTGACAAATCGCAAACGAATTCATATTTATTAAATTGTTAATGCGGCTGTTACTGTTGCTGCTCGCTGCTTGCGCATCTCTGAAACGAAGGCAGACAGCTGGAGCTGCAGCTGCAACTGGGCGTGGCTGGTGCATATTTGCTAAAAGATTGATGGGGCGACGGAAGCGCAGCGGGCAACAAGGATGCACCAACAGATTTGAGTGACACTGACCGATCCGCCCCCGCAGCACCACAGGCCATGCAATTGCTGATAAATGACAGAATGTTTAACGCACACACACACACACCCTTACTCTCGTCAATTTTATGTATAAAGATAGTTCCGCAAAATGTTGACAAAAGTGCGCAAATATATTGCACTGAACAAATTGTCCGATTAGAGAAATTATCAGCAAGGCAAACGAGCTCGCCTCGTTAATGTAACAACAACAACAACAACAGCAACAACAACAAAATGGAAATGTTATGTCGACCTTAAAGATAGAGCACTATCTGATGGCAGGCGCATTGAACTGAATTGCGACACAGCTGAACTGGGTCGTCAGCCAACCAGCCAAGTATGTTTACTTAATTGTTAAGCAGAACATGAACTTAACAAATGGTATGAGTGGCATGAGTCAACGGTTCCACATACATACATATATGTATATGTGTGCCTGTAATATCTTAATGTTATGCAGACACTTTCTAGGGAAGTGTTAGGTATTGTAAATGCATATTGTCAGGATGGCTGTGCGAACAAGTTTTCTCTTTATGTTCGCTTCCGTTAAGATGAATCAATGAATGAGCGAGTGAGTGAGTGAGTGTTGAGTGCTGAGTGCTGCTAGTGGGTGGCAACTGAATACAAATTGTAGAGGGGAACAGCACGCGTTGCTCGCAACAAAGACATTAAATTGACTCATAAAACCACAACAGGCGATAACAGCCAGATGCTGAGCTAAATGAGCTGCTGGCTATCTGCTTATTTCTGTTCGTGTTTCTTTTCTTTTCTTTTTTTCTCCCACTTTACACACTTTTTGCTGAACATGCGTTTAAGTGTACGCAGCAACACGCACACGCTGAGATACATCGCGCTTCAGCCACAGATACAAATGCAAAGTGCTCAGAATCGAATCGAAACGAATTGAATGGCATATGGGCTGGGCAGAGCAGAGGCAGAGGCAGAGGCAGAGGCGGAGACTGAGACTGAGACTGGACAGGCGCCTTCATTGAAGGTCAATAATGTTTGTTTAAATTTTAGCTGCAACTCTGTATGTGTGTGTGAGTGTGTGTGTGTGCGTATTGTTTAAGCGCAAATAAAACGTAATGAAGTGGATGGCTAAGTAGGAAATGTAAACTAGCATTCGAAAACAACGCGCACAACAAGTTGCAAAAAAGCAAAACAACAAAAAGCACAGAAGAAGCACATACAAAAACATAAAAATTAAAGAAGAAGCAGCAACTACACCCATATATACATATATAGTACACATGTTTATTTCATATTTTTGATTTTTTTTTTTTTATATTTATGTTGCTCTTTGTGAAATAAAATAAATCAGAAGTGCAGCTGAGACGTCACTGACTGCCCTCCCAGCTCAGCCCCTGCCCTGCCCCTGCCCGGCCAGCTGCCACCTGAGTGCTGCCTCCTGTTGCCAGTCAAGAGTCAGACATCATGTGTGGCATTCTGTGGCAAGCAAACCAGTTGGCAACATGGCCAAGATCAGGCTACCACGTTGAGCCGGCGCAATCGTTTGTACTTGTTAATGGCTTTGTACGCGTAATTATTTTGGCAAGAAGCCGTGTCGCCGCGGCGCGAAAATCAGCTATAGCGGAAACGCGATTCTGCTCCAATTTTATGAGCATATATCTGACCATGCTGTACACATCACATATACACACACACACACATATATATATATATATATATAGCGATATATATCTGTATACTTGTGGGTTCCCTTTGCAGCTTTTAGCCCTGCTGGTGAAAGGCTCCATTGGGAATTGGTTCGCCGCTTCGATTCTCTCTCATTGTTGTTGTTGTTGTTTTTATTTTTCTTATATTTAATTGGGTGTTTTTATTGGCTTTTAATGATACGCGAAATGATCGAAGCTTCTGGCCGCAGGCAATGCACTGCCCCTTTAACTTTTGCTCAGCGCTACCCCAGTGCCACGCCCCGTTTGTGCAACGTCTCAAGTGATTGTTGCCCCAAACCAGCCACAGCCCGTAGCCCGTAGCCCGTATCCCGTACTCCGATCAACATAAAGTTCAATCAATGTCTTTCGCCGGCAATTATTAAAGAACACAATCATTTTCGAGAGCAAAAGGGTAACAGCAACTCGGCATAAATAAAATATATAGTTTAATTCAGTTAAATATTCATGTAAATTAAGTTTATTTTTATTTCTTTTTGGCTTAAGTTTTAGAATGTATTTTTGGACTTGGATAACAATATATGTATCCAGCTTATAATATTTTAATTTATATCAGATCATTATTTGCTGTGACGCAAATATCTGTGACGTAGATATCCGAGGTTAAAGACATTTAAGAAACGAGCTAGCTTCATATAGCGTAAAGAATAGAAGTTGGTGATGTCAAATCTCAGCGACCAGACAGGAAAAGTTTGATAAATATGAATATTAAAGACAATATTTTCAGCACATTTCTATTCATGCTAATCAAGAATATTCAAGAATATTCAAGAATATCTCTTCCTTACTTTATATATTTGATTTTAAAATATTTTTAGTATTTTCATACATAAAGAGTTTCATAAAATATATGTTCAACGTTTTTCCCTCAAGCCATTTTAGCTGCAATATCCTCAAAGCGCTTGGTCAACCTCAGCAACATCATATGTTGCTAACGTTGCGGCTATCAACATCGTATGCTAAGAAACATCGTATGTTATCAACATGCTATGTTGATAGCCTGCTGCGGCTATCAACATGCTCGCCCATGTTGCTGTCAACAACAGACAGTCGCGTATGAGTTATAACAGTGATGATGTTCAGCTCAGCCGGCTTAGCAACATGTTATGTTAACAGCATGTTGCGGCTGTTAGTGGGCCGCGCATGTTAAGCGCGCTTCCAGCAACATAATATACATATGTTAGGTGATTTGCATTGGACATGAATTATAGCCAAATTTATGGCCTACTAGAAATTGTTATAAATAATATAGTTATGGTGTATTCTAAATATTAATATTTATAGTATTTTTATGAATTATATTTGCAGCACTTGAGCTAAGCATAGCGAAAAATGATTTCGTTTCGGCTGCTGCCCGGCTGCGCAGTCCGCGCTGCTGCTCGCTCTCACCCGGCGCGGCGACAGGTTGATCGGCGGCTTCTTTTGCGGCTGCCGCTGTTATCTCTGTCGCTGTCGCAGTCGCTGCCGCAGTCGCAGTTGCCGTCGCTGCCGCTCGCTGCCTGTGGCTCTTGGTATATAAACGTCAGCGTCGCCCAGCGTCCAATCAAACAGACGACGCCTTCAAGTCTAGCTGCACGCACGAGAGTGGAGTTGGAGTCGTCGGCAATATTTCGTGACGCTTTTTTGCTCGGTTTTTTGGACACACACACACACTCAAAGAGAGAGAGAGATCTTTTTGCAAGCCTGCCCGGCAACGCGTGTGATTGAAATTGCAAATTCAAATTTAAAATCCAATAAGAAAAAAAAGAAGCAAAATTCTAAATCGAATCTAAAGTGCAGTGAATGTAAGACTGTCGCCAGCGAAGAGCTTATGTTCAAGAGTGTTTAATTAAGTGAAAAGTGCTTAACTAAAGTTCATATCTTGTAATCAAATCAATTCAAATACTAACTCAACCTAAAATGATGCAGCACAGCGCTCTACTACCTCTGGCCCTCGTGCTGATCTCCTGCGGAGCAGCATTCGCCTGCCATGGCAAGCTGATCGGTAAGTCGTAGCTGACCAGCCCCAATTCCGCTGTCGTCGATTCATTTGTATGCGGCCTGCCTGATTTGGGGCATTAAAATGATCTGAGTAGAGGCTGAGAATACTTATGGCTGGCCACAAATGCCTGTATGGCATTCGCGAATTTAAACACATTTTTATTTCCACACAAGCTATACGACTTTTGCAGGCAAATAACTTTTGTGTTTCGCATTTGGTTTTTTTAGTTTTTAGTTTTGTGCTTTGCAAATTTGTACTTTTATTTGCGCACATTTGAGGCACGTTTCAGTCATTTGTTTTATGAATGAATGAAAAGCAGGCAAACGCCAAAGGCAGGCAAAACCAAAGCAAAAGGTGCCCATAGAATTTCAGTCAATATTTGCCAACGCAATGTTTTATTTGGTTTGCATTTAGCGAAAGCCGCACTTGGCTGTTTGCGAGGTGTGCCCGAGAACTTTCCCAATCTACAATATTCGCTTGCGCTTCCTCCACTGAAGATGACGCGAAAGAGCGGCCCATTACACAAAGTATATAATTAATAGTTGATTTAGTTTGCGCTTCCCAAATCATCAAAGCGAAAACCTGTTCGCATTTCCAGTTTATATAAACTTTAAAATATAGCGAAAAGTCCGAAAAGACGTGAAATATGCTCTCAGCTAGTCAAAGGCCAATCAACTTGGCAAATATCGAACTCAAATACAATTCGACTCATTAACATTCATTCCATCCGATTATTATTAAATAACATAATTATGAAACGGTTCAGCGGCGAGTTTTGGCAGCTCATTGAACTGCGAACTCGAGGCCCGTGAAGGTAATTCGCCTCTTGACTGAATTCGACAATTTGACACTCTGTCAGGTGCTCAAGCACCTGCCTGAGAAATTATACATATCAATTATTGGGGCGTGCTAAGTGGATCAGCGCAACATAAAAAAAGAGCTCAAATGAATTAATTAAAATTAAAAAAAAAAAATCAAAAACACTTGCCAAACAATTCTCTTGACGCGTTTTTGTGTTCTGCACACGCAGGCGCCGCGTTTTGTTAACAAAAACCCAAAACAAATTCCAGTTGTTATTGTTTATTTTTTTCTTCGTTTTTTTTCGGTTATTTCGTTCTTTTTTTTTCGTAATAAAAATCAAAGATTTTATAGTGCGCGTGTGCGTGTTGTTGATTAATGTTTGCTTTTTATGAATTTCAACGCAGTTCCGAACAATGGGACACGAGTAAATCCAACATTTTTGGTTAATTATAATAGCAGAATTTACAGTTGAACTCTGCGGAGGAAACGTTTAGCTGTGCGGCATCAATCAAAGCATCGCCGTGCTAATAATGTAATTAAATATGTAGATGCGCAGGCAACAGGCAGAGCGACAGCGACAGCAACAGCAACAACAACAACAATAACGACAACAACCTCAACGAACAACGAACAAGGGTAGCTGGGTGATAATCAGTAAATGATAAATGAAACAAAACATGTTGCGGCCAGCATAAAGCCTAACTATGCCGAGCAGATGATGCTGCCAGCTCCTCGGTGTCTCCTTTTTGTGGCCGGCAGCGGCAGCGGCATCGCCTTCGTCGGTTGCCTTCCCAGGCTGGCAGCTTCAAGGTGAAGTCAACGCGAGCTGCCAGTTAAGCACTTGTTAACATATTGTTGGCATTTGCTGCGCTGCAGTTCGTTGCTTAAGTCTTTTGTTTTGTGGTAGCTGTTGACGTTTCGTTGTCAACATTATGTTTCATATACAGTTTTTTTTTCTGTTTTGTTTTTTGTTTTTAACTCTCAAGCGTATGTAAATGTGGCGGAAATCGATCGATCGACAGCTTTATGTGCAATTTGTCAGAGAAGGTAGTTCACGAAATTTGCATAGCGCCCGTTGCACTGTGATTGATGCATATTGACTTAAAGCACTGAGGCTGACCGGCCGACTGAGTGGCCGACTGAGTGGCTGACTGAGTGAACGAGCGAGAGACAGTGCTGTGCGTTGATTTACGTACCGGTTCGTCTCAATGTCTGCCAACTGATATTTATGTAAATGTACTTTGTTTATATATGTATAGGAGATGTATATGAGATATATGTATATACATATGTATATATAGTATAGCATAACACTAACACGTCTTTAATTTGACAGCTGCGGTTGAGTTTGAAGCTCGACGGGTTCTGCAAGAGCCGCTCGCTCACTGCTATTTTTAGTCAGCGGCACTAACCTTGACAAAAAGCACACACACACAGCCACAGCAACAGCAACAACAACATAAAACACAAAACACACTTACTAAAAAAAAAAATAAAATAAAAACGTTCAGTTCGGATGTTCGAGCAAATGCGAACAAGCGATTCGGCTGGCTCTATTGACATCTAGACCCATATTTGTGCGAGCCGCAGCTAAGCGTAGCTGTAAATTTATTTACTCTGCTGCTGCTGCTGCCGCTGCTGTGTTGTGGTTGTTGTTGTTGTTGCTGCTCGCGTCAAGTTGTCTGAGTGTCTGAGCTGCAGCACGTTTGCTGCACTTGACCGGCAGCTGACGATGCCATGGCCCTGGCAGTGGCAGTGGCAGTGGCAGTGGCAGTGGCAGGGGCAGCAGGAGTTCGCTTGTTAAATGCGCTCACGTCGCGGCGGCGCAATCAGCGCCCATCGCCAGATCTCTCGGCCTGACTCTTGACTCCGGCCATTATTATAATTATTAAAAATTATTAAGCGCGCGTAATTATTTAAATGAAATGCGGCTGCAATAACTGGACACGCCCAAAACGTCCAGGAAGGAGCAACGCTTGCTTGGTTTTTCCTCAACAAAATCTCATACCATATATGTCGTCTATAGATCTTATGTGAGCTCATACGAGGCTCACGTACGCTGGCCGCTGGTTCGGCTAATTAACACCCAGCGGCAATTTAGTTGTTGCTCTCCACGCTGACTCCGTGATCAGCTCATGGCAGCGGCATATAAACTGAAGTGCAAAATATGCTCCACTCGGGGCAAACTTTTGTTTCAAATTATGAAAGTTCAATGAAGCCAATTTGTCTGCGGCTGACACACTTCACACCAGCCATCGTGAGTCAGTGGAGTCAGGCGCCGTTTGCAAAAAATTAAAAATAAAAATATATTAATGAAAAAACATCTCGAAAACAAAAAAAAAACAAAAAATTATAAAAAAAAAAAAAAATTGGCTAATGGGCAAAAGTTGGTTTTTTAATTGACGCCTTTGAGCAGCACGCGCCGCATCGACTCCTAAATGTTTATTGACTTTTTGCTATTTTCGTTGGGTTTTATTCCAAGACGTGTTCTAAATCGAACCGGTTGGCATTTGAGCCGAAGCCGAAGTCGAACTAAGGCGAAAATACATTTATTTCGAAACAATTTGCAAACACTTTAAATGGAACGATTATTAAATCGACTACAAAACCGTATGCGATTTAATGCCTATAAACACAATTATAGAAACTATTATTAGACACAAGAAATAAAGGCAGCTCATTTAAATTTGAGCAGTTCGTAAAAGGCTTTGAATGAAAGGTGAACAAATTCGCTTGGCTGGAAACCGGCTGGCACGGGAGCATCATTAAGCCAAGTCGAAACAAAAGCCCAATAGCGACAAACACACGCATACATAATAATCAAACTGAAATTGAGAAGATGAAAAGACAAATACAAAAATTATAAAAAAAAAAAGCAAAACTTTATATATTAAGCATTTCGATTTGGGATAGAATAAGCCAAAAATAGAAATGATAGCATGTCCCCAATCGCACACACACACACACATACCATAGATATATCTCTAATTTTATGCTAATCGCGACCCCATCGTTTCAGCATCGGGCATCACCGCCGAGGAGAGATCAATCATCTTGCAGGAACACAATCGCCTCAGGCAACTCGTTGCCACGGGCCGCTATCCGGGCCAGCCGGGCGCCGAGAATATGCGCGAGATCGTCTGGGACGACGAGCTGGCCGCCCGCGCCCAGCAATGGGCGGACAACTGTCAGTTCCGGCACGATCCGCACCGCACAATAAGTAAGTTGTCCATCAAACATTCGCATGCTCGCAATCCCCCATATGGTGAAGTTTCCACATATGAATGCCGGCAATACGACAGCCGGCAGCTGGTTCATGTGATTTACGTGTGAATTACGGTTTGCATGCACTCGCTCAGAGGGCCTTGGTAAAGTATCATTAATATACATCCCGGTGCACTGGTTATCATCCGCAACTAAACACTAAAACTAACCCAGTATGCCTAGACCATACCGCATCTAGCTATAGCGGCCATAGCTCTGGAGCCCTCAGGATCTGGTTGACTAACTTGTGCACTTGCTTGATCTCTACCCATAGATCGCTTTACCATGGGCCAGAATCTGGCTGTCATCTGGAGCACTGCGCCACTGGATCCCGACGATGGCGATTTCCCATCGCGCATCCAGAACTGGTTCAACGAGGTGCAAAAGTATTCGTTCGGCGATGCCTGGTCGCCCAAGACGGGCCACTACTCCCAGCTCGTGTGGGGCGAGACCAGCCTGGTGGGCTGTGGCTTTGCCGAGTACAAGGATACGATCAAGTACAACAAGCTCTACGTGTGCAACTATGGACCGGGGTAAGCATGCAACATCGACTGCTGAAAACAAATGAGGTCTAATTCAACTCCCACTCTCCCTCCTCTCTCTCTCTCTCTTTCGCTCTCTTTCTGTGTGCAGTGGCAACGTAGTTGGCTACAATCCCTATGAGGTGGGCAAGCCATCGTGCGCCACCTACGGCATGAAGCCCTCGTCACGGTACCAGGGACTGTGCGCCGCGCCAGGCGCTGTGCCGGCGGCCCCCAACAGCGTCTATGGTGGCAACACAATTGAAACGTATGAATACAGCTACAGTTCTTCAGCTAGCAAGAGCAACAGCAACAGCAACAACAACAAGCCGACTAACAACATTAACAAGAGCCTATTAGCAAACAGCAAACAGAGCAACCAAAACCAAAACCAAAATAATCCCAATCAACAATTTACCCCCTCCTCCTCCTCCCAATTCCCTAAACAGGCAGCACCACCATCTCCACCAGCAGCACCAGCAGCAGCAGCAGCATCGACGACGTCAGGCGGTAGCTCCTTTGGCACCCAGGCACGTGGCAGTAGCCAGGCCCATACAACGGAGAGGAATCAGAGGCATTCCGGTCGGTATTACCACAAGCTCGAGGCATATCGTCCCAGTGCAACGGAGTTCCAGAAGGCCGTACAGAAGCACACTATACTACGCACCCATATAGATCAGAATCCGAGCGAGGAGAAGCAGCAGGATGCGGCAGCGGCAGCGGCAGCGCAGGACGCGCCTGTGTCCAGCACACCGAAGCCCAGTCGTGGCTGGAGCCTTTTGAGTTGGCGTGGCTAGAGAGATGGAGCGAGAGAGAGAGGGAGAGAGTGGAGATGCCTCCTCTCCCCACCTCAGCTCCTCCCACTGCCCAGCACTGCCATGCAACCAATATGCCGCAGAATGTATTAGCTCACCCGCCCAGTAATAACTACTATGTAGTGTCATTAGAACCATCTTCGATTCTGAGCTTCCCAGCTGACTATAGCTCCTACTCGCTCTAACTGTCTAACTGTCCCAACTAATATGTAGCAAATGATAGGCTCTTCTACTCGTATTTAAACATTCCCCATACACGAATTGCCATATGATGTAGCGTACATACTATTCCCTCTAGCCGTAGCATCATTTACTCTGCAATTATCATGCTGATGTATTCTTAAAATTATTTATATTGTATTATTGATAACATCATTCAGTCAATCAGCTACCGAATATTTGTATCAAATGTTTGTACCAAAAAACAAAAAACCTAAAAAAAAAGAACAGGCAAAATTGTAATACTAAATTTTCTATCTTTTTAACGGCGTCTAACAACATCCACTAGTTAGTTATATGTAGTATTGTGTTCAAACAAATAAAAACAGCAAGATGATATTTAAAATAATAATTTTCTTTTTATTTATGAGGGATTTTCTTAAAAGCAATGACCTAAAACTGGAACTGACTAAGCGAGTGATCATCGTGTAAACATTTCTGAAGAAATGTTGTTTATTCCAAATTTCATCGTGGGAACATGACATGCGCTTTAATGAATCATTATGCATTCCAATTAATTCATGTATCAAATAAACCAGGTTTTATAGCCAGATCTTATCTCATATTAACATAACCGAATAATATCACGTACGCACATCTCAGAAAGTTCATCGCATAAACACAGAGGCAATAGGTTGAAAGTTTAAAAAACTCATTCAAATTAATTTGTATTTTTTTTTTTTTTTTTTACTTATTATGTTGACATTATATCATGCTCTCACGTGCATAAGTTATGAGCTCTTTCAGTTGAATCGTAACAGCTCTATAAAGCCAAAAGTGATGATTGAGCTCAGGCCGACTCAATTGCCGTGGAATGTGATATAATTTTGATATGAATATGATATGATAGTTTAATAAGAAATCTTTTATAAAATCAGATATCTATCCATCAGAAGTTTCATTGTGTAAACATTAATGCTAGTAATATCTATTCTTAAGTCAGATTACTATTTATCGCAAGTTTCATCGTGTAAACACAAGTGATATAAGTAAAGCCCTTTATAAAGATCAATATCTACTCTAAAGTCAGATTACTATTTATCGCAAGTTTCATCGTGTAAACACAAGTGATGAAGCATGAAGAGCGCCTTAGCTCTGGTTACTGCGCATGCGTGAGAGCGAGATAAAGAGAGCGCCATAAGGGCGTCTGCTGAATACGTGCTGAATATGCGACCAAGACGAGAGACGATTGCTGAAAGAGAGAGCGAGAGAGAGAGAGAGAGAGAGAGATAGAGAGCGAGCTCATTCGGAACTGATAAGGACAACAAAGCCGGGACTGGCAGGCTGACCAGCATCGTAATGAAGCTGCGGTCCAGGAACAATTAATGCGGATGTACACACGATACAAGATAACAATAATGGCTCTCAGGCTGCACACAGCCAGACGAGCATTCAAGTAGGCGTAGCTAATGGCCTGGCCATGTCCTATGCCAGCTTTATATTGGCCAAATACACCTTGCTGCGGCTCAAGGTCATAAATGCACTCGAATGCGCATCAGCCAGATAAATAAAGCCGATTGCTGCCAGAGCCAGCAGCCATAAAGCTAAACGAGCGGAGCGGAGCAGAGAGGACATGAAGTGCAAATGAAAAACTCTAAAAAAAGTTTCTTTTGAATGCAAAGTTGCTTGTAAAGCAGAGGCCATTACGTAAATTAAATTAGCGTAAGGTAAAGTTATGCCAATTAGAGAGCGGAGAGCAAATAGGTGTCTCTACTTTGCCAACTAGAGCACTCTGATTAGACTTTTATGAAAAAAAAAAAAAAAACATATATCAAGCTGATGCCTTGGCCTAGTGGGTCGACTATATAACGGAACTGCCCGTTGGCCCATTTTGTGTATGAAGCACACACACTAGGCCAATCAAAGTAGCGATTGGGCCCGCCCGCACGCTATCTAAATTCTTTTGGCCCGGCTTTATATTCCATTGTTGTTGTTTGTTTTATTGTAATTGTGCAGTTTATCTGCGTGTTAGCTGTCCCCAATGTGGCAGACCTATTACACTCCAGCATGCTCATAAATGACTATAAATTTTTGAATACACTCACACACACTCACACACACTCACGCACAATGGGTGTCAATTTCATGTGTGTGACACGAAATTAAGATAGGCGCACATTGCTGTCGACTGCTGTATCGGTATCATAGGACATATGACAGCTATAAAACACACAAAGGGGTCTATGGAAATATGGAAATGTATAGAGAGAGAGGCAAAGGGAGATGGAGTGAGTGAGTGAGTGAGAGGGGGTGGGAGACTCTGTGGCATTTGTTAATTTACACAGTCCGTGCTCACTGGCTGCGGCTGTTGTCCAAATGCGAATGCACTTCATCATCTTGAGCAGTCACAGAGGCTGGCAGCGTGAAATTAACTGCCAGAGTTTTTCTTGGCAGGACAACTTTTATTTATACATGGCCATTGTCGTACATTAACTTATGATGCGCACTGTGCCCGGCCCAAGTGTCCTTCACGCAATGGCTGACATCTCTCCTTCTCCGCCACTCTCCCACTCTACTCCTCTCTCTCCCTTGCTGTTGCTGTGGCAACTTTTCGTTTAATACAAATGTCAATTTGTTGCAGCTGTCGCAGCAGCAGCGCGAAAATGCAATGTTTGAGCTTATGCGTGAGCGGATTTTCGCCGGGCAGAAATAAAGTGAAATAGCCTCGCGTAATTAAGCAGCCGCAAATGTTGCACAAGCTGCCAAGTTGTGAGAAAAAAAAAAAAAAACGAAAAAACCAAAAAGCAATGAAGCTCAAGCGACAAAAGGAAGCTGCAGCCCGCATTAACGCGGCTTATGAATATGAAGGAAATCATTTGTATTTCCCTTCATTTTCTTTCGCTGCGCTTCGCCTATTTTTCTCTGTGGTCAAAGAGAAACAAACTTTTAAAGTAATGAATAGTAATACATTGAAATTTTCTTTTATATAATTTTTATTTTATTTTTTATATATAATTTTTAAATATATAAAATCCTCATTTGTTTATTTGTTGTTGAAGGGTATTTCGTAGCTGGCAGCTAAACTTCTAACGCTAATTCAGCTGAAATCCTTGCCAAAGTTGAAAGTTTAAAAAACTCATTAAAATTAATTTGCATTTTTTTTTTTTTTTACTTATTATGTTGACATTATATCATGCTCTCACGTGCATAAGTTATGAACTCTTTCAATTGAATCGTAACAGCTCTTTAAAGCCAAAAGTGAGGATTGAGCTCAGGCGACTCAACTGCCGTGGAATGTAATATAATTATGATATGAATATGATATGATAGTTTAATAAGAAATCTTTTATAAAATCTTTTATAAAATCAAAGAGAAACAAACTTTTAAAGTAATGAATAGTAATACATTGAAATTTTCTTTTATATAATTTTTATTTTATTTTTTATATATAATTTTTAAATATATAAAATCCTCATTTGTTTATTTGTTGTTGAAGGGTATTTCGTAGCTGGCAGCTAAACTTCTAACGCTAATTCAGCTGAAATCCTTGCCAAATGTCATTTGCTCTTTTCACATTAAGCAAATTCGGATGACCGCTTTTCTCATGGCAATCTTATCTTATGACTTTACCACATTTTTTTATGAATATTATATTTGAAAGGGTTATTGGCTTTAATATAATAATTATATATTTTTAAGTCTACATTATTTATATTGCTCATACTCTTGAATAACATTTAGCTATGCATACTTTTAGGCAGAATAAATGTAGAGTTCACAAATGCATATTCCATCTCTGAAATGTTAACAGTAATAATAATTTGTTGCCCAGTTTATCTTACCGCGATAATAAATCATAATAATATAAGTTTATATCTCATCGACAAAAAAAATAAAAAAAATAAATAATAATAATAATAATAATGATAATAATAAATAATAAAAACAAACAATATATAATTTAAATATACCTACTATATATACTATATATTCAATACACACAAATAAAAAATAAAACAAGTAAGAAAGCTCTAGTCGAGACTGCTCGACTACGAGATCCCCTGAACCCTTGGAGTGTTAGCTATTTCAATAATTTTTCGCGTCTTTCACAAACACGTACGCACACACAGGCATACATACACACACACGCATACAGACACAAACGCATACACACACTCACATACACACACACATACACAAACACATACACACACAAGCACCCACGCATAAACACGCATGGGCTGCAGTGTGCGCTTACTATGAGAACTTATTGATTAATAACTTTTTTTGTGGACGTACGATCTTCATGAAACTTTCAGATTATGATTATAACATGGATATGCATGTAATTGCTAAAGCACAAGTCTCTAGTATTTGAAATACGCTTTTTACAAAAGTGAGGGTGAGGGGGTGAATTTAAGGGTGGGGGTAAATTTTAACAAAAACCGAAATTGTGTAAATTGCATGTAAGTATACATTAAAAATTTGGAGACTCTAGCAATAAAGGTGTAGAAGATATAATTTTATAACTGGTTTTCGATAAGGTTTTTTATCGATAAAAAAAAGATTGGGATGAGTTATCGATTTTTAATGATAAACTCGATATCCGCGCTGTAATTACAAACATTTTACAAAAAATTTGAAGTCTCTAGCTCTTATATCTTCGGAAATCGACGCGTTCAAACATACGGACAGACGGACAGACGGACAGACGGACGGACGGACAGACGGACAGACGGACAGACGGACAGACAGACAGACGGACAGGGCCAAATCAACTCAGCTCGTCACCCTGATCAAGAATATATATACTTTGTGGGGTCTGCCACGCCTCCTTCTGCCTGTTACATACATTTCAACAAAACCATTATACCCTGATTTCCCATTTTCAATGGGTTCAGGGTATAAAAATAAACAAATAAATAAATATAAGAAGAAGATATATATAGAGCTATTATAATGAATACGAACTGTTTGAATCACTTACATAATAATAAATCATTCATACAAAGTTTAAATCATTAAATTATGAAGTTTATACAGCTAAAAAGTATATGTCTAAACGTTGTCAATAAATACACGAATAATTAATTTAAACTTAATGAGTTTACGAACTTTGTGGACCTCAAGTCGCATTTTGTATGGAATTCTGTAATTATACTTTTATATTGGCTTTAAATCTGTAAATACGAGAACCTGTCCAATATTAGTGGGTAGAGAGCTCATTAGTGATTGGAGTTGAGGTTCCATTGGCAATATTCTAATACTCTTTAAATCTACATATGACCGCAGTCCAAAGATCATCTATGGGCCACAACATGTTGCACAGACTTATGAAACAGCCGAGATATAGAATGACTAATGAGTTAAAAGCCAGACAACGCATGTGTAAATGAAGATAATATGCAAAAACAATCTCTTATCTATCTATGTATAACATGAAAGAACATCGTTTCATGAGAGATTCCTATGGTGATTAGATTACATTTGACGTATACACTACTCTATTTGCTTTGTGTAGAAAAGCACTGGAGAGCCATGAGCAATCATATTTGTCGAGCAGCATAAACAGTGGCTTTATTTGCGGGAATGCCTTGGTGATTCGTTCGCCTCTAGTTTGCTGAGCAAAGTCTTCAGCCACAAAGTCAGTTGGGAGAATATTCTGTTGAGGAATTTTCGAGGCAATCTCAGTGAGAGGCAGGTGCTCATCTCAATGAGTCAAAACGGATGTCTAATGATGTCAACTCTTCATATTTGACGACAGGCAACAAGGTATCAGCTTTCACATAGGAATCTCAAAATTGAGCTATGCAGGATATGCAAACCGAATTTGAAATGGTTGAACAATCTATGATTATAAATAAACATATATGTATGTGTGATTTAAACACATAATAAACTATATTGCAATTTAAAATATATATTTAGAGTACACATAAATGCTAAGCACAGAAGCAATTGAAGACATAGAATACATATATTGAAAAAGTTTTTCAATTTGAGTTAAGCTTTTATTTCACATTCAAAGATATTCCACACACATATACAAACACACTCTCTCTGCACTTGCAGCAAATGCAAAACTATGTTTATTGTTGAGAGAGGGGAATCCCCATATACTCACTCTCACCCACCCCACTCTCACCCACGCATACATGGAAAATTAGAAATAGAAAACCCAGCAACAAAAAACCAACTGAGGCAATAAGCGAAAATGAAATGAAAAATCATGAATGGCCAACGAGCAAGCGACTAAGGGGAGTGCAGATTGTGGGGGGGTAAGGGGTGCTGGGGAAGACTAACTGACTGGTGCCGTGCCGGTGGCAACGATATCAAACCAAACGAAACCAAAGCCAGAAAAATAGAAAAGCATTTTGCCAGCGCTCTGAGCATTGGTAGCATTCAGCTAAAGCTCGAGTTTAGCATTGCCCGTGAAATGAAAAGCGAAGGGCAGCCAAAATGCTGAAAATTACCAAAAGCCAAGCGCTGCTCTCCATAGAATATACAAATACCAAGCCACCCATCCCACTCTACCGAGCCGTGCCGAAGCCCTGCCAATGCGAGATAAAAATCGAAATATCAAAAGTTGTGCAGACGAAACGTAATATGGGAATTGGAAAGCGAACTCTCTCTTTTATTTATGCTCGGCCCCGAGCTCATGCTGGAGCACTGCCCAACATAATTTGCTTTTTATTCTACCATAAGCTCTTTGAATGTGTTACAGAAACAGCAGCAAAGCCATTTCAATAGATTTATAATTACTCAAATAGAAAATCTATGCACCGCAGCTAGATTCGAAGTGAGCTCGCTCTGCTTGCATCGCAATTACTTTGCAGATTGGAAATGGTTGCGAAAATTGAGGGAAGGCAGGTGTTTGTAAGAGACAGAGGTAGGGAAAATTTAGAGAATGTGATTCACATCAATAACAACTCCCACGATTATACTTGGATAGTATCAGAACTTGTGGCTTTCTCCATCTGATCTGGTCTCGTAGTAAGTGACTCACCGCCTTGAGTTTCATATTCAAAATATTGAATGCTATTACTATTGAATTATTTAATTTATTTAAGTTAATTATTTTATTTCAATTCAATTTTATTTATTAATGTTCATTTTACTTGTTTTATTTTTTGTGTTTTATTTATTTTATTGTATTTTAATTTTAATTTTTTTTTATTATTTATTTTACTTGTTTTATATTTAAAATTTTTTTTTTATTTTATTTATTTTTCATTTTATTGCTTCAATTATTGTTTTACTTGTGTTTTTTCTTATCCATATTTTCTATTCTTGCTATTTTTTTTTAGTTTATTTTTTAAATTACTTATTCTATGCTATAAATTTTATTTATTAATTTATTATTTAAATTTTAATTTACTTGATTTATATTTTAAATTTTATTTTGTATTTATGTTTCTATATTTCTATATTTCTGTCTTACTTATTTTATGTTTTAAATATTTTTTTTTAATTTTTTTTTTTTTTATACTATTTTTATATATTATTATTTATTTTTTTATTTATTTGACTTGTTTTAAATTTTTAAATTTTTTTATATATGTTTATATTCTTTATATTCTAATATTATTAAATATTTTAATAGGGAAAGAGCTTCAGCTAATGCATCTCCAATCCCTTAATATCTAATATACATTATAAATAATGCAATCTAAACTCAGACCTTGACTAAATTTCTCTTTTCTAAGTATTTTAGTGATCTAGATAATACATATGCTTAAGAATAAAGCTGCGATCTCATAAAACACGTGCACAGAAATATTCCGGCTAATTGTTTACAGCCAAACAAATGTGTTTCTTATCTGCTTACCTAACACCATTGAATATTTCAGTGTTAAAGCCAACTGGGTACGTCATATGTTTATCTTGCATTCTACTAGATTAGGCTGCTGTGTCAGCCAGCTCTCATATGCATAGATATATACATATGTATGTGTATACAGTAGTATGGCAAATATTTCGAAATTTTCTTCTACTACAATGGAAACATTTCTCTTGCTACTTAATAATGGGTATTGCATCGTTCATAAATGCACAAACTAATTACAGAGCATATTATGAAATATTAACTCGAGTCGAGTTGAGCCTTGTGCCACACTCATATCATATCGCATTCAATATAATAATTCATTTTAATTAATTGCAGGCAGAGAATTAAACTCAAATTTCGAAAATGCCAAACTTCTTAAGCTGTAAACAATTGAGCTGAGCATTGAGCAACATAGAATGAGGCAAGATGCCGTTGTTGTTGTTGCTGTTGCTGTTGATGTGATTTTGTTAGCCGCAAGTCTGTAGCGGATGTTGGCATTGCTGCAACAAGGGCCAACAATTCAGACCCAGACAAACCAAAACTTTTGTGGCACTCATTACGCCTGTGTGTGTGCGAGTGTGTGTTACTGTGTGTGCACAATTGGCAAAGTGACGCAAGTGTGGTTGCCATTCTTCTGGTCCTTATTGTTGTGGCTGCTGTTGTTGCTGCGCCGCTCTTGTTGCATGTGCATTGGCGTAATTAATTTGAAACGGCGCCAAAAACGGAAACTTCTCTCTCGCTCTCGCACTCGCACTCACCGTTCCTCTCTGTCTCACCCTCTCTCTCTCTCTTTCTTTCTCTATCGCTCAGCCACGCCCGCCGCCCACATATGCACATATATGCTAATTGTGTCCATCCGCCTGTGCTTCCGGCAAATTTCCATTCATCTCTGGCTGATGGATGTACCATAAAAGTTAATAAAGTAAATAATTTAGCAACATTTATTTATATATTATTTAAATATTGCGCACTCGTAATTTGCGTTGCTTTTGTTTTTATACATTTTATGCCTGAATCAACTTTATTGCTTTTAATATTTGCATTATTTCTCAATTTGCTGCGCAAAATTTTTTTATATTGCAATCATTTCGTGCAGCTGCCGCACACAAACACACAGCAGACATCAGGACACACACACACACAGAGCAGGAGACACAGCACACACACACACTCGCACACCCTCGCAGCAATTGTTGGCACTTTCGAACGGCAGCTGCTTAAAATTCAATAAAAGAAAAGCGAGTGCCGCATGTAAATTGCGACCAATAAAAGCCTTATTTAGGTACGCAATATGTTGACAATATTATTTATACATGCACTCACACACACATACACGCATAAAGGTTAAATATTATTTTTAGCTTTACGCTCTGTCAAAGTAGATTTGAATATAGAAGTTCTCTCTTTTGAGTGTTTAATCAAACATTATATGGACGAGAATATAGAGGATTTATTTTATTTTTGAAAAAATATATATGTAAATAAACTTTTCATTTATCGCTTTAAATATTGCATAAGCTTATTTATTTTCGTTATTTATTTAAAGAAAATATATTAAAAATAAATTTACGACGCTTTTCATATATTTAAATTTTATATTTTTAAAGTATTTAAAGCATTATTATTATATTATTAAATTTATATATAAAAATATATCGTTGATTAACTATTAATAATATAAAAAATTATGATTTATTTACTGTTTTTTTTTTATATATATATAAACGTTGTTATTTGTGATAATATATTTTATTTTAGGTATTTTTTAATCATAATTTGTATATTTTATATATATAATTTTAATTGTAATTTATATTTTTTATTATTAAAATTAAAGGTGTAAACAAATACCTTAAAGAGGAAAAAAAAAAAAAAACAGAACTTAAACAATTCTCCCATAAGCCAAACGCATATCATTTTAACTTATCATGTTAGATCCTCAAATCATTCTTTTTAGTAAAATACGAAATGTATTTCTTTCGATTTGTTTGCCAGTCAAGAGAAATGTTGTTAATAAAAGAGGAAATTCTCCATTTCGTAAGCGCTTAAATAATTTGCTGCAGCTTTTCTTTTGAGGCACGTAACTCGGCATAAATTATTTATATATTCTTTGACATTCAGTTCGCGTTTAGTACATCAACATTTACAGCTAAAATAAGACAAAAGACACCCTCACACACACACACACCCATACACACTTGTCAATTGTCACTGTTGTGCGTTGACTTTAAAATGTGTGAGCTACTCAAAGATTTTGGGTCCTACCAGCAAGGAGGGTCTCCGCTTGCAGCTGCTACCTCTGTGAAGGGCTGCTCTCGAGCTTTGGACTAATGAAAAAGTTTTTATTGCTGTCGCACACATGCGTGAACTCTCAAATTCTGAATTGCGCACAAGATGCCAACTACTATAGAGTTTATATATGTACATATATATATACGTGTATATGTATGTGGGACTGGGCGCATAATAAATGAAGTGGCAAGAGGCGTGGCCAGGCAGCAGATGCCACTGGAGATTGATGACAATGCGTCCTAGAGCTGAAGCCGTCCAAGGCTTTCACATCTAATTAAAAACAGAAGAGCTTCTCAAATCAACCAGCAAGAGCCCCAAGGAACCACAAACGAGCCACATTACTCATACGTTATAAACACATTAAAGCTGCCAGCACATATCCAAACACACACACATCCACACACCTACGCACTTATGTGTGTGTGTACAAATAAAATCTAGACAATAATTACATATGCGAACCGCATCGGACCGGGCCAACCGGGCAAACCTCAGTGCAGCAATGCCCCATGTCAGACATATGTTTCGACGATAGCTCCCTGGAGAGGAGGCCAACGGCAACGGCAACGGCAACGGCAACGGCAGCTCGGTCCGATCCGAGTCCATCGCAAGACAGCGGCTGGCCATAAACGTAAGTGAATTAACCATTCAACTTACATTATGGCCATTAAATCATTTTTGCCAACAACCCCGGCCAGGACTCTGCCCTACATATGGGGCCCGCACGCATTTCACTTTCATTTTTTCTCCCCTTTTTTTTTTTTGGGCGCAACCGCAACTAATTTGTTGCACCCCTCGACAGCCGCTTGGCGTTAGCTGCGTGTGTTTTGCAATTGAAATTCAACTACAAAGTGTATGCGCAGGGTGTGCTGGGGCCGGAAGTTGAAAAAAATGTGTTTACAGCATTGCAATTAATGGCGCAGTGCACGCAATGCCCACGCTGCCCCACTCAACCACTCAACGGGCAACCAGCCACCCCGCTGAGTGGCAAACAGCACCAGCTGGGTGCGGCTCTGTTGCATCAGCCTACCTGGCACTACCTAGTAGAAGAAAATAAATGGAAGCACGCGGCACTAAAAAGGCGTGAAAATGTTGAATCTAATTCCATTTCGCATCAAGCGACATGCAACCCTCTGCCAACGATATCAATCTATGCCGCCAGGAGGAGGCAAAGCTCTGTGGCAGCTCACTGAACAAAGGCAACGTGGAGTGAACGTTGTTTAATCCAGGTGTGAATTAAATTGGAGAAATATCTATAATCAGTATGAGCTGAATATACATATATGTATGATGATGGGTTTAACATACATAATGAAACTATTTTAATATTATATTATATACAAGTAAACCAAAATGATCATTTATGGAAACTAAAAACATAATCAATTATAATATTGTATGCTTATTATATCAGACTTATAAATATTTTTAGTTAATATTGCTCAAGCTTGAATATAGAAATAGAGATAAATGTGTAAGCATGGCTATTATAGCATATAGTGCGATAGATATAGATAAGGGCCACATTTGTAGGCTCTAAAAATAGTGAGACGAACGTTTTACCTAATCGCAACAAAATATTTAGGAGCTGAGCCTTATAAAAAGGTCCACTAGATTTATGGGTTGAACTCATGCTTAGTCTGGAGTTTAACCATTTTGGTATTTATACCAAAAATAGTTGTTCGATAGTAATTAAGTTAAGTTTTGTAAGCTATTCAAAAGTAGTGCTTCTTACAAATCAAAAATATTATTTTAGCCTGAAATCGGGTAAATAATTCTCGAACCATAGCCATGTAAAGATAAAGAGCTCATTTCAGAATGAAGTGAATATTATGAAAAGCTCTAAGTTCAATTAGCAATATTTTATGATTATTTAAGTTAATTTGGAGCTCAACTTTAAATTTGCAGTCCCAGAAAAGGTGGTCAGAATATTGTCTTTTAGCTTTAGTAACATAAAACATGCATTCGAGTCTAGATAATTTGTACGCAGCTAAATAAAAAATCACGATATATCGAAAAAAAAACAAACAAACAAAAAAATTCTATCTGATTGAAAAAAAAAATCGTTCTCGATAATTCTCGATAGTTTGAATTTTTGTGTAAATCGAAAACAAAACTGACCCATTTGCCATATCGAATTATCAGAGCTCGATTGTAGTTACACTCTATCAAATCATAAGCACAACATTGGCAGACCTAGCTCATCTGTCGCACACTTAATATTAAGATATCAAGAACATCAGCACAGCTTCTTGTCAACTGTAGACAAACATGCAACTCAAGCAAAGTGACTGAAGCATTATGAGAAAAGACATTACCAGACGAGATACACACCTCAAAGTACAGCTAGCATAGGTAGCTCGCCTGTCATATAGCCACACGCATCTCGAGCGGCAGCGTCACTCATTATTTACTGCTCACATATGTATGTATTTTTTATGGGGAATAAGGAAAAGTGAATATAAATTTGTTAACGAGCAGCGTACAAAATGAGCCGTAAAGCAATCAATTTTCCATGTGTTTTCATCTCGAGTCGAGGGATATGCAAATGTATTTGCAAACAGACAACAAGACCAACATAATCTAGATATATCAAAATTGCAAACAGGTACAGGTACAGCTACAGTTACAGGCGCAGGCACTGTAATAAACCCAACTTGTGTTCTTTTTTTCTCTGACAGGTTTATTTACCATTTGACATTTGAAGATTTTTCCTGATTTGCTGTGCTCATTGGGGAGATGTGCGTGCGAAAAACCTAAGCGTAAACACACTTTTTGCTAGCACTGTTCACATCTTGCTTTGATAAATATGATAAATAATTGTAAATATTTGTTGTTGTGCGCATGTATGACAAAATTAATACATAGCCAACACATTGCCATTATACCAGTAAATAAATAATGCACACACACACACACACACACACGCACACACAGAGAGTCATATGAAACGTGCTACTGCCATCGTTTTTAATGGTTATTTTTAATGGTTAGATTGCGGCGGACATATAAATAGTCTCAGCTGGAGCTGAGTGGAGCATTCATTGAATATCTGTTGAGCCAACCTCAATATGCTTGCAACTCCTTTGCGCCATCTGGCCAGCCTGAAGCTACCCAACACGGTGGTGAAGGCACAGTCCCAGCAGTACGAGATTACCAACAAGGGCTACGGCAAGGATGCCGTCAAAGTGATGCACATCAATCGCAAGGGCCCAGTGCACAGCATCCAGGAGCTGGAGGTGGGCACACATCTGAAACTCTACAGCAGTAAGGACTATATACAGGGCGATAACTCGGATGTGGTGGCCACCGATTCGCAGAAGAATACAGTCTACCTGCTGGCCAAGAAGCATGGCATCGAGAGTCCCGAAAAGTTCGCTCTGCTCCTGGCCAGTCATTTTCTGAAAACCTATTCTCACGTGGAGCAGGCTCACGTGCATGTCGAGGCGTATCCATGGCAGCGCATGGAACAGGAACACTGTCAAGTGAAGGACGGCGATTCACAGTTGAATTGCAGACGCCAGCTACACAACCACGCCTTCATCCTTACGCCCACGGCGATGCATTACTGCGATGTGATTATGTCCCAAAATGGTAGGCACACTTGACACACCCAAAGCGAAGATGAGCTCCTCTAAAACACTTTTTATTCCAGATCCCAAGCCAACTGTCATGAGTGGTATCAAGGACCTGCGCGTCCTGAAGACGACCCAATCCTCATTCGTGAACTTCGTGGACGACGAGTTCCGCACACTGGCAGATCAGCACGATCGCATCTTCAGCACCGTCGTGGAATGCTCCTGGGAGTATTCGGAGACGCAGTCCGTCGACTTTCTGCGCGCCTGGCAGAAGGTCAAGGACATTGTGCTGAGGAACTTTGCCGGCGATCCCAGCGTGGGCATCCCCTCGCCATCGGTCCAGCACACGCTGTATCTCAGCGAGAAGCAGGTGCTGGACGTGCTGCCACATGTGTCTGTGATCTCAATGACCATGCCCAACAAGCACTACTTCAACTTCGACACGAAACCCTTTCAAAAGCTGGTGCCAGGCGAGAACAACGAGGTCTTCATACCGATCGACAAGCCCCATGGCACCATCTATGCTCAGCTCTCGCGCAAGGACCTCAAAAGTCATCAGTGAAGGACATGTGAATTTGGCTAGAATACCGAAGAATGTGCTACTGTGAATTTATCTTCTTATTGTATATATCTTCTTCTATTTGTATATTTGTTATAACTGTTCGATCAAGCGGGGTATAAGTTATCGAAACTCGACTATATATATTTGTATATTCTTTTTCAGAACACAACGTCAATATAGGTAATCATAAGTCTTTGATATTGTACAAGGAGAGGGAGCAAAATTATGACCTTTAACTAAATAATTTAATTTAATTTAAAATAATAAAATTGAATTTAATTAACTATACAATTTAAATAAACTAATAGCCATAGCATAGGTAGCTCGCCTGTCATATAGCCACACGCATCTCGAGCGGCAGCGTCACTCATTATTTACTGCTCACATATGTATGTATTTTTTGTGGGGAATAAGGAAAAGTGAACATAAATTTGTTAACGAGCAGCGTACAAAATGAGCCGTAGAGCAATCAATTTTCCATGTGTTTTCATCTCGAGTCGAGGGATATGCAAATGTATTTGCAAACAGACAACAAGACCAACATAATCTAGATATATCAAAATTGCAAACAGGTACAGGTACAGCTACAGTTACAGGCGCAGGCACTGTAATAAACCCAACTTGTGTTCTTTTTTTCTCAGACAGGTTTATTTACCATTTGACATTTGAAGATTTTTCCTGATTTGGGGAGATGTGCGTGCGAAAAACCTAAGCGTAAACACACTTTTTGCTAGCACTGTTCACATCTTGCTTTGATAAATATGATAAATAATTGTAAATATTTGTTGTTGTGCGCACGTATGACAAAATAAATACATAGCCAACACATTGCCATTATACCAGTAAATAAATAATGCACACACACACACACGCACACATACACAGAGAGTCATATGAAACGTGCTGCTGCCATCGTTTGTAATTTTTAATGGCAACTTCAATAAATTATGGCACCAACTTTGGACACAATCAGCGCTGAGAACATGGCAAACAAACGGCTCAAGTTGGGAAAGAATATTCACAGTGACAATCAAAATAATTATGATAAGTGAAAGGGAAATTAACTATTCAACAACTCTGCATATATTTTATGATATCTAACTAAAATTAAACATCTAGAAATTTGCTTTTAACTCTTTTCATTATTTATGATAATAGAGGTATTATATATGATAAAGAGAAATAGTTATGAAAAATATAACTCACGTTAAAGAAGTTGCTATTGAGCTCTTATAGAGGTAACCCAATTCGAGGCTTTAAACTTTTAATTCAGATTGAACGGCAATTTTCCCTATATCTATGGCAATTGGCATCTGCTGGGCTGAACCCTAAGCAGGGTCATTCGAACATTTCGAGAGAAAGAAAAATCGAAAAAACCAATAAAAGTAAATAAGGGGCAGAGAGAAGTAGACAGTGATTGGGCATCTGTAAGAACATTCCCCACTTTTGGTGAGGCAATGGCTCGAAATTGTCTGAAAATTAGCTTGAAGGGTGCATAAAATTATGGAAATGAAAATGGGCAAAATGTGGGGGGCGTGGCAATGGCAGCTAGCATGTGCTATTTATAGTAAGTCGTATGGCTAGCATATGCCCGTTAAAAATTTAATTGGTTTGACTATAATGGACGCCGTGCTCAGGGATGCGCAATGGGTCGTATGCGTGATATGGAGTAGAAATGATTGCGACAATGCTTTGCTCTTGCTAAAAGGATATTAAAACTGACACTTTAATGCTGCACTATAAATGAATGAATAAATATATAAAGCATATAGGAAGACGTGAGTAGGGCTGTCCATATTCGACGGATCCCTCTGGGATACGCCGTACAGGCTCAATGTGGCCATTTGAGAAACATCCCACTCAAAAACTGATGTCAATAAATCTATGGGGACTAAATAAAATAATTGTTATAGTCAACATAAAAATCCTGTTTATTATTGATTTAAAAAAAAAAAAAAAAAAAAAAATATATATATATATATATATATATATATAATATATGGGCAGTCTTATAGGGTTGTCAGATGGGTCCATGAAGTATATTAATAATATATATTCAATTGTTTTGATTTCACATAAACATATCTGGAAATATCAGAAGACTTCAAGTTTGCAACCTACCTGAATACTATAATATTTATATTCACGTGAGCGTATTTTTAGGTATTCATGCAAAGATAGTTTTCAAGTTTGCTTGCCCAGCTTTTCAGCAAATTCTTTGAGCACAGTTGAGCTGTACCTTAATTTGTAGGCCCATAAGTTCTGCTGCGCATGTTTTTTAATATATATAAAACTATATATTTTGTTTTAATCTTTCTAATTAGTAGATAATCACGTGTAGTCTGGGTAGGAACATAATTGTCAGCAATATGTTTTTAGCTCTCTTAGGATAAATGTTGCTTTAATGCGCGTGTGCGTCATAATTGTGAGAAAAAAAAAAAAAAAAATTCACAAGTGGAACTGCCAAAACATATCCAATAAAATACTTTATCTATAGCTTAAGCTATTATCAATAAGACACTGTGCGTGAAACGAAAGTGAGATTCGAGGGATTTGCGTCAGATGTTGTCATTTTGATAGAGATTAGATTGCGGCGGACATATAAATAGTCTCAGCTGGAGCTGAGTGGAGCATTCATTGAATATCTGTTGAGCCAACCTCAATATGCTTGCAACTCCTTTGCGCCATCTGGCCAGCCTGAAGCTACCCACCACGGTGGTGAAGGAACAGTCCCAGCAGTACGAGATTACCAACAAGGGCTACGGCAAGGATGCCGTCAAAGTGATGCACATCAATCGCAAGGGCCCAGTGCACAGCATCCAGGAGCTGGAGGTGGGAACACATCTGAAACTCTACAGCAGTAAGGACTATATGCAGGGCAATAACTCGGATGTGGTGGCCACCGATTCGCAGAAGAATACAGTCTACCTATTGGCCAAGAAGCATGGCATCGAGAGTCCCGAAAAGTTCGCTCTGCTCCTGGCCAGTCATTTTCTGAAAACCTATTCTCACGTGGAGCAGGCTCACGTGCATGTCGAGGCGTATCCATGGCAGCGCATGGAACAGGAACACTGTCAAGTGAAGGACGGCGATTCACAGTCGAATTGCAGACGCCAGCTACACAACCACGCCTTCATCTTTACGCCCACGGCGATGCATTACTGCGATGTGATTATGTCCCAAAATGGTAGGCACACTTGACACACCCAAAGCGAAGATGAGCTCCTCTAAAACACTTTTTATTCCAGATCCCAAGCCAACTGTCATGAGTGGTATCAAGGACCTGCGCGTCCTGAAGACGACCCAATCCTCATTCGTGAACTTCGTGGACGACGAGTTCCGCACACTGGCAGATCAGCACGATCGCATCTTCAGCACCGTCGTGGAATGCTCCTGGGAGTATTCGGAGACGCAGTCCGTCGACTTTCTGCGCGCCTGGCAGAAGGTCAAGGACATTGTGCTGAGGAACTTTGCCGGCGATCCCAGCGTGGGCATCCCCTCGCCATCGGTCCAGCACACGCTGTATCTCAGCGAGAAGCAGGTGCTGGACGTGCTGCCACATGTGTCTGTGATCTCAATGACCATGCCCAACAAGCACTACTTCAACTTCGACACGAAACCCTTTCAAAAGCTGGTGCCAGGCGAGAACAACGAGGTCTTCATACCGATCGACAAGCCCCATGGCACCATCTATGCTCAGCTCTCGCGCAAGGACCTCAAAAGTCATCTGTGAAGGACATGTGAATTTGGCTAGAATACCAAAGAATGTGCTACTGTGAATTTATCTTCTATATTGTATATATCTTCTTCTATTTGTATATTTGTTATAACTGTTAACTGTGAAGCTATTAAATTTAATCACCAGCAATTGCTGCAATTGAATTTATTCAAATATTATACATAGACTATCAGCTATTCCATAAGAGAGTCATGGGATCGTATGACTATTCACATATGGATATTTAATGTATAAACTTTATGCAAATTTTGGTGATCGGCAAAAGTAGGCACTGCAGACTTTAAAAGTTATACAGTCGAGTTACGATAATTCAAAATGGCTGAATTTAAAATAATTAAATTGAATTTAATTAACTATACAATTTAAATAAACTAATAGCCACATCCATCCGTTCGTCTGTTTTATTCAACTGCAGAAGGACCAAGTAGTCGAGGTAGTCGCATGAGCAGGACGAGATATTAGGTAAATAACAGAGGAAGAGATGAAGAAATATAGAGTTTTAGTACATATATATTTATCCTCAGCATCCTGTATCTCAATATATCTTTACGAATATATATAAAAAAAAAAAAAAAAAAAAAAAAAAAACAAGTCAGAAGGCTCCAGTCGAGACTGCTCGACTAGGAGATACCCTGAGCCCTCCAAGCTGATATTCTAATCATTCTGCACTTCTTCTATGTAGACATGCACTTATAAGCACGCGCTCTGCTAACTGCGCAGTAAGCAGCGGCTGCGCTTGGGCTGCGCTGCTATGTGGGCAATATTATGACAATTTATTTGTTGAATAATTTCTTTTGTAGACGTACGATCTTTATGAAACTTTTCAGAACGTAATCATAACACAAGTCTTTAGTACTTGAAATGCGTTTTTTACAAATTGTGGGCGAAGGGGGCGTGGTATCCAAAATCTGTAAATTACAAAATCTTTGTGTCTATTAACTCTATATACTCTAAGTCTACAGGCTTAAAAGTGTTCAAACTAGGCTGAAAGAACCAAGTCGATTTTTCGATTATTCTCGATAAAACAAGTTATCGGACGAGTTATCGAACAAATAAAGCAAACTCGTACTTCCTATGGTATACACGAGTACGCATGCCAAATTACAGCTCTCTAGCTCTTATATCTTCTGAGATCCTTTTGCGGACGGACGGACGGACGGACGGAAGACGGACGGAAGACGGACAGGGCTATATCGACTCAGCTCTTTGTCCTGATCAAGAATATATATACTTTATGGGGTCTGCGATGATTCCTTCTACCTGTTACATACTTTTCACAAAACCATTCCTGATTCCTGATTCCATTTTGATTCCATCTACTAGACTAGAATAGAGTTGTTGTCAAGATCTCATATAAAGTTTTATTACAATTCATATATTAAGAATGTTATTTAAAAGTGTTAGTAAAACCTAAACTCTTCTTATTGTGTTTATTTCCAAAAATACATTTTCCTTAAAATGTTTGCTAAGCGTGTGCGTTAAGTAAATAAAATCTTACAGGGCATTCAACTCGAAAGGCATTCCAACACTCGCCTACAAAATACCCCATAAAATTGAGTTAGAAATTTTTAAAGATAAACTGTCTCTAGATTCAGTTTAAATATTTTAATCTCAGTTGAGAGATCAGTTGAGTACTTTATTACTTTAGTACCTTATCTACCCCTTGGCCATACCCCAACAAATATTTTTTTTTTCTCTTCCTATCTCTACGACATACTAAACTAACAAATACAAAAGTCCGGGTTCGTATTACCGTGCATTACTCACGGAGCGGTTTCCCAAAACATATTTTGCCCGAGTTGCTGAGAAATTATAAATTGCCCAGCAGCTGGAGCTGATAAGGTTAAGCCTATGAGTAACACCTCGTATTTCGTTTGGTTCTCAGAACTCTCACTGGGCATTGAAATCTCGTTGTTTGTTCTGTGAAATTAAAGACGACTATGATTTTGCTCTGATTGAATGCATAACATGAAAAGAAAAGCTTTCAGGTATTTTACCTAATTTTTTTTTAAATTTATTTTTCATTTCTTTTTTTGATTCAGTGAAAAGTTTGCGCCTCGCATTTTACCATAAATCTCCTAGGGGTCTGCCGGAGCAGCATATGTAGTGCGAGCGCCAGCACAAATCATATAAAAATGCAAATGTTGAGCTCACAATTTTGCTTCGATCTTTCGTTTAGGGGCATATAAAAGCCAGCAGTAAATTTCAAAAGTCAACTTCATGACCCGGAAAATTGCAAAATAAGCCAAAAGCTACCCTTCATTGTGGGGCCAGCGGGTTAGTGGGGTGCCGAGGCGAGCAGCTACCTGACCCACTGCCTCTAGTTTCCATTGACTACACATACATAAACATACACATACCCATGCATACGTTTATTTGAAATTCATCAAATTTTCATCATCATTGGTCGGGCCCAGGAAGTGCTGTCCAATCAGCAAAGGCAATCAACACTATTATTGTATCTAATCAAGGCACAGCCACAGAATTTGCAACTGTCGATTAGCTGGGTCCACTTGCACCCTATACAGTGAGCACTCCCCCACTCGTTGATATCTCCATTACGGATGTCAGCCACAAAACGAGCATCACGTAATCATGGGCATTTGTGTAAATGTGTGATTGAAGCTTGAGAATCTTTTCGAAATGACCTGAAGAATTTCTCTCTTTGATTATATATTGTATATTGGGATTTATCAACAAATATAGGCATAACCATAAACTGATGTGTTTATAGAGATTTTATGACTTATTTTATATTATTTATGAATTTGAAATTGAATTTTGAGAAAAAAAAAACTGGTTTTCTATTCGCGTTGTTCATTTAGTAGAGAGCTGAATAAAATACAAATTTGAAGGGGAATTTTTTGATGAGCTGGAATAATACTTTAATATATGTATTATTAACATTAATGTTTATATACATTGGATATTAAACCCATTTAATTTTACAAATTCTTCAAAATGTATATTTTTTTTTTTTTTTTTTTTTTTTTTTTTTTTTTTTGTATCTTAAAAGTATAAATTTAAAATATTTAAATGGATATTTCAAATTGAATTGAAAGTGGTTTCTGTGGGTCTCAAAAAATCTTTGGCCTAGCTTGCCTTTATTTGAATATGTATAGAAATTTAATGCAAAATTTAATTGAATACAAAATACGCAAAGGAATATTTTTATTTAACTAAATTTAACTATTGTTGTCCATTAGTTTTTTTTTTTTATATATTTTATATATCATAAATTATAATTTTTAATATTATATTATTATTATTATATGATATATATATTACTTTATTTATATATTATTTTAATTATTATATTTATAATGTTTTCTTCTACTATTTTTATATGTGTCACTCACCTTAGATTGATTTATTCTCAAAGAAATTAATTTAAATGTTAGGGTTAGCCCTACCCACACGCTAACCACATCTGTTTCGTTTCACTTCTCTTCACATGTTCTTGAACCATATAGATAACATTTATGATGTTTTATGAATGGGCTGGTATGCTTCTGTTGTTTATAAAACAAATTCCAAGCCCATTAAAAAATATATATAAATACGCCTGCGCAAGCTATGTTTATCAATTGTCTGTCGGCAGTCTACATAGCCTATTAAAACTATCTTGATCTCGTCTGTATTATAATAATACTTATGAGAGGTTATACAAAATAATATACATAATATTCATTCGGTGCTACTCAAATGGATTTTATTTATGTTATTATCCTATGTAAATGTAATAGCGAAATGTTTTTAAAAACTTTACAGAGAGTGGGCACAACTTTGCTGTTGTTAGCTTTCATATTCAAGACTTTTCCATTTCCCATTTTCCATTTGCGATTGCCGTCTGTTGCTGCTGCGAGTGGCCACAGTTTACGCACAAATAGCCAAGGCATCTCTTCCGAGCCAGCTACGAGTGCTGTATATATAATCAGTGTTTACTTTCTATCTGGGCCAGGAGCTCGCATAAAACTTGGAAGTTAGTTAATGTGCCTTACCTTCGAGTTGATCTATGTAACGGAACTCAAGGGTCACACAAAACTACACTCGGGCAGAGTTCTGGGACAGGTTTAGTTGTTGGTTTGTTTATGCGCTGCTGGCAGTAAATTCCACTTGAAGGCCAAGCCAGCTCAGCTGGCAGTCGTTGGCAATACAGTAAACACGTGTATCATACAGAGGCACATTTTAGCTATCGTTCATATGTTAATGTTTGTGCATTAGGCTAGAAAGGTGGAGCCTCTTTAGCTGCCTCTAATTAAAAGCCGCAAACGAACCCATACACACACACACACACGCACACAGGTGTATGTTGTACAATTTAACACTGTCACGCATCGTTTCGTGTGGGCTTTTGTGCTTCGACCTTTTTGGCCAAAAGGTAAGGCTAATCACTGAGGGATCCAGGCATTCACTTAACGACTGCTCACATAACCCTCAGCACTCAGCTCTCGGCCCTCAGTCCTCAGTGTCGTCCCCTCCACAATAGCTACAATTAGACTAATGAAAACCGCATTGGAGCTCTGTAATTTGATGTCTAGCTTTCGCAGAGTCTGAGACATCTCAACCCACTCCCTCTCCCGTCGTTTTTTGGGGCCATTTGTTTATTCTCTGTCGGAGTTTGGCTTTTGCCAATTAAAATAAATTATTATACAATTTACTCAGAGAAGGCAATGCCTGACGAGAACTTAACACAATTACGCACAGATTTATAGCGTTTTTAGACAGCAACAATAACAAATGCAAAAAAAAAGAAAAGAGAAAAAAGAAAAGAGAAAACATTTTCCACGGCAATGGCCACAAATTCCGCTGTTGCTCTTGCCTTCTGGGACAGGCAAATTGTGAAATACGAAATGCGAAATATAATGAAATGCTTTCAGCAATCGATGACAGACAGACGGACAGACATGCAGACATACACACACACACACACACACACAGACTGATAGACAAACGATTGTCTGTCTCCTGTGCTGTCTGCCATTTGCGAAATGCATTGCATTTGGCTTTCAAATATTTTTCCATACCCTGTGCACACACAGCTGAAATAAATGTAATATTGTAGAGGCATACCTGATGTAGACCGAATATTGAGCAGTCTGATAAACTCGTAAAAACATAAATATTTTCGCGAGTAGGTTCATTTCTCTCATTTTCTCTGTCAATCGAAGTGGGTGGAGCCTTTCATTTAGTGTTGATGAATTTATCGATAACTTTTGCTTTTATATATTGAATTTGTAATTGAATTTATGGTGGTCGTTTGAGTACGCTTTCAGTTTAATTAATTTAAATTTTATTAATTGAATCCTGCTTTACTTTTTTATAATTGAATTTTAGGTGCTTGAGAATGCTTTCTAATGAATAACTGTAAGCCTCGTTAAAATCAATTTATTTTAATTTTAATAATAGATTTTGATTTAGCTCTTGAATATGTGTAAGAGTAAACACATTGAGTTATATTTTAATTTTTATAATGAAAGAGTTTTTTTTTTTGACTCGACTTTCTATTTAAAAAATTTGTTTGTCTAACTATATTTTTTTTTCCTTTTTATACCCTGAACCCATTGAAAATGGGAAATCAGGGTATAATGGTTTTGTTGAAATGTATGTAACAGGCAGAAGGAGGCGTGGCAGACCCCACAAAGTATATATATTCTTGATCAGGGTGACGAGCTGAGTTGATTTGGCCCTGTCCGTCTGTCTGTCTGTCCGTCTGTCCGTCTGTCCGTCTGTCCGTCTGTCCGTCTGTCCGTATGTTTGAACGCGTCGATTTCCGAAGATATAAGAGCTAGAGACTTCAAATTTTTTGTAAAATGTTCGTAATTACAGCGCGGATATCGAGTTTATCATTAAAATTCGATAACTCATCCCGATCTTTTTTTATCGATGAAAAACCTTATCGAAAACCAGTTATAAAATTATATCTTCTACACCATTATTGCTAGAGTCTCCAAATTTTTAATGTATGCTTATATGCAATTTATACAATTTCGGTTTTTGTTAAAATTTACCCCCCACCTCTAAATTCACCCCCTCACCCCCACTTTTGTAAAACGCGTATTTCAAATACTAGAGACTTGTGCTTTGGCAATTAAATGCATATTCATGTTATAATCATAATCTGAAAGTTTCATGAAGATCGTACGTCCACAAAAAAAGTTATTAAACAATTAAGTTCTCATAGTAAGCGCACACTGCAGCCCATGCGTGTTTATGCGTGGGTGCTTGTATGTGTATGTGTTTGTGTATGTGTGTGTGTTTCTTGTGTAAGCTGAAAGACGCGAAAAATTATTGAAATAGCTAGCACTCCAAGGGTTCAGGGGATCTCGTAGTCGAGCAGTCTCGACTAGAGCTTTCTTACTTGTTTCAATTTTGTTTATTTTAATTCTTAAGAATTATTTACTCATTTGCGACAATGTTTATTATACATTTTTAGATCACAGGCTATTGCTCTATTATAGACTAGAGGGTATTTACCAATCTAGCAGTTTTAAGTGTCTTAACTGAGCACTTCATCTTCTCTTTTGCTGCTTAAAACATTTGAAAACATTTTGTACTCATTGCCTGCGACAATGATGCCCATTTTGATGGATTAAAAGTTAAATAGCTCTCGCAGACACCCCGGGGAGTACGAAAAATCGAGACAATGGACCAGACGCCCGTTGCTTGATTTCCATGCGAAAAAAAAGAAAAGAAACAAAAAAAAAAAAAAAAAAAAAAACAAATAAGTTGACCCAGCAAATTTTGTTGAAAGCTCAACTCGTTTGCCATTCAAGGTCAAGTTGAAATAAAGAGAAGCAGCTGTCACAAGCAGGCGAAAAAATTAAATGAGAATATTTAAACATAAATAAATGTGTATGTACATATATATGTGGCATAGTGCTAAAGCATTGGGTCAATATTTAAATATATATGTATGCCAGTGCTAGCACATGTTACTCTGAAGCGTGCAGAGTTTGCTTTAGGATTGTTTGGCTCTTTGTGGACCTCAATTGCCTGTGGATGCGTGTCTGCTCAACTGTTTTGGGGCGGGGCTCAGTGGCCATGGCTAATGTACGCTGTGCAATGACTTTTGGCCATGGCCAATGGCCATGTTGCAGTGGCTCAGAGTTGGCATTGTCCTCGAGTGCGTGCGTATGCGGGCAGCCATTGACTGTGGCGCCGGCCAGTTTTAATTGGATAACACGAGCTGCGTTGACTGGCGGCTAATTGCTGAGCATTAGGCTGCACATTGGGCCGGCGGCGGCAGCGCCAGGGTCTCGCCTGGCCCTGTCAGTTAGCCCTGTCATTAGCCCTATTGCCAATTGAGGCAGTCAAGTTTTGGCAGAACAGCAGCAGCAGCAGCGGCAGCAGCTGCTCTCGGACAATATGCAAACATTTTTAAGAGTTTAAAGCAATGCGCGCTGGCTGCAAAGTTTAAGCACTGTCAACGCTGCAGCCCAACTCGGCAAAGTGACAAAAACTTTTGCGGTGATAAGCGTCAAGTTGCGCTGCTGACTCCCAGAGTCGCTCGCTGTTATGCCCATAACTGTAGGGTCTATCCTGCATACAAGCATGCAACAGTATTCGTTTTTTTTTAAATACCCTGCAGACAATGGAATCGAAAGGGTGTACAAAAATTGTTGCCTTAAACATATTATATATGGAGAAATTAAATAAATAAATAAATAACAGACTACTGTTTAAGAGTATAGATTTATCGATTATTGATTGATCGATATATATCGATACATTTACCTTATAGATTACAAGCTTCAGTAGTAAATAATATAATATAGTGAACATTAAATGAAGTTTTGCGTAATAATGCATGTAAATAATCGATCGATTTACTTTAAATGTTATCGATTATTATTGTGTAAAAGTACCTATCGATTTGTTTATCTTATAATGACGATCTTTTTTGTTTGTATTATTCGGTAAGAAAATAAATGTGGGTATATATTGAAATGTATGAGGTTAATCGATAAATATCGATATAGCATTCGAAATTTTTGTTTACATTTTGCGGTTTACATAAGCTAAAAAAAAATAAATAAATGTTCGATTCATTGTTTATAAATCGCAAATTAAATATAAGTTCACTATAATTTGGTGTATATCGATAAACATTGATTTAACACCGCACACATGAGACTTTAGAAAGCATTAGACTTTATAAGCTTCTGCTGTCGAATGTTGTATTCATGCTTACAAGTCCCACATAGCAGTATTTATTAGATGGTTATCGATATAGCGTAACAAGCACTTGGACACATTTTACATCTCCCTTATCATACTTGTTTGTAGTCCATTCACAAACTTATAGACAGTAGAGCTCTTTCTTCACAGCCATACATCCAGGGCATATCTTAGTCGATTATCATGCTGCTTGATTTTCCTTTGTTGCCATACTTTGTTTCTTTTACATTTATTTTAGCTTCCGCATTTGAGCCAACTTGTTACTCAACTAGTACTTACAAGGATGCGACTCGACGTCATTGTCAACGTCATAGTTTTGCCAGCTACTCTCTCGCTCGCTCCCCCTCTCTCTCTCTCTCTCTTGTTCGCTCTGTCTGTCTGCCTCTAACCATTGGCATGTCGACGGCCCTTCGTTGCTGGCTTTTGCATCTGTTTTTGTCGTCATATCAGTTTTCGTCTGAATAGACACGTTATCTATACACAATATGGCTTAAAGTGAGCCGGCTGGCCGCACTAAGGTGTCAGCTCTGTGCCCAGAAATGCGAGCTGAGCGCTGAGAGTTGAGAGCTCCAACTTGTTTGTATGTAGGTGTATGTAGGTGTGTGTGTGTGTGTTGGTGTGAGTGTATATACACCAGATTTTGCATGTTTTGAATGATATACTCAGCCGCAGCTCGTTAGCCGAGTGTGCGAGTGTGTGAGTGTGTGAGTGTGTGAGTGTGTGGCATGCATTGTGGCACAATTCTTTTGTATTTTCTTGCTCAGACGTACATTGTGTCGACACAATCTATTGCATTTCTTCGGCTCCTGCGACTCGCAGGGCCACGGACTCCTGCTGCTGCCTGGGGCTTTCGTTTTTTTCTTTTTGTGTGCCATTTGAGGCATCAACTTTTGCTCGCTTGCCTTTTGCCACAGCAATTATCAAGCAGCAAGTTTATAGACTCTTGCGGCTGCTCGTTAGCCACATTTGTTTGCATGAGCCGAGGCAAATCTAAATTAAAGCACTTAACACCTGTATAACGCAATTTAATTGAAATTGCACAGCCCCACTCGACTAGAGCAATTTATTATTGCCAAATGGCAGCAACAACAGCAACAGCAGCTTCGACTATAAATTTGATTTGCAGCCAGCAATTGGAGAGAATTGCTGCTGCTCACAGTTCAAGTTGAAAGTTGCAAGTTTCCAGTCTCATTGGGCACTTGGTACTGTACTCACACAGAGGCATAAATAATGCATGTCTGATAAATTAAACAATATATAGTGGAGCAGCCATTAGTTATGCATAATGTATACGCCATGTGCGCCAGACTTCAACACCCGCAGAGGATGCGGCAGAGGACGGGACGGACGACAAGCGACAAATGCCACGCCCGAAAAGCGGAAACGGAAACGTGCATAGTGCATGGCAGTTGCACAAATGCCACAGCACAGTGCAGGATACATTATAAAATGGCTGCCAATAGCTGCTTTTTGAGCTATTAGAAAAAAAAAAAAACAAAAAATACTTTAAAGATGTTCGGCAACCAGTTGAGGCAGTGGTGGCTCGTCATGGAACTGCAAATCAAATAGTCTTGTATACAAAGTATAATGCCTGCTATCACACTTAACTGATCTAATTACAGTTGGCAGCAGCTCCGCCTCCGCTTTAGCACCGCCAGCGCTTCATAACCGAGGCAGACAATGGCTCGTCATTAGGGGTAGCCAGCATAGGAAACCGCCCCTGGTGGTTCGGTGGCGCAGTGCAAACACAACTGTAATTATGTAATGCATAAAGGCCACATTTACCGTTGCGCCAGCCAGCCATCTGCCATTCGGTCCATCCGCTGCCCCCGGCCTTCCCTCGTCTACTCGGTCCACTTGCAAAATGTCGACAGATGCTATAATTGAAATGAAAATTACTGCAGCTGCCAAAGTCAAAATGTTGCAGTTGACAGCAGCTAAGCTGTCGCTTCCCATGGAAGTGGGCGTGGCATTGGCTATGGCAAATGGTCTGGTGAATGCGACAAGATGTTGCATGATATTGCTGCGAGCCCCTGCTCCCCTCCCAGATGATGCAGCAGTCGAGCAGCCGAGCAGCCGAGGCGGGACAACTTTGACTGTAATTACGCATACGTCACGTTGCCAAACTGCATAACTTGGGCAAAAATGGCTGTCAAAGCTCATGTAATTTTCGACTTAAAAATTGCCAAACATACTCACACACACACTTGGACCTTCACACACACACACACTCTCTTCAGTTCTGGTAAAGCAATTTGCTTGCGCTTTGTTGTGCAGCCAGCGGAAGATTTTAATGACGTTTGCTGCTGCTCTTGCTCCTGCTGCTGTTGCTGCAGCTCGTGTTGCTGCTGCTGCTGTTGATAGTGGAGAGGAGCTCACTTAATTTTCTCATTGACTGCTTAAATTTTAAGTTGAAATTGCCAAAACTTGCTATCAAGTGGCATATCAAGACGTTGCTTAATTATAAAATTATAGACAATTACAGTTATATTTATATATGATATATTTTCTCTCATTCTCTTATATATAGTAGTATATAAGCTGATTCATATTTATATAGAGAAATATTTTCATTCACGACAACAATTTTCATTTTTGTTTTTAAGTCTTGGCAACTTTATTATTATCGCTCAAGCTGTGGAGCCCACCTGAAAGCAGCAGGCGAGCAAACTTAAAGATAACCCAATTTGCATCCTTTATGAAAACTTTTAGCTGAGCATAAGGCTGGCCATTCTTACTAACATGTGGTTGCCATTGTGGGTGGGGAGGTGGTGGAGCGGTTGCATGATTGGTGTTACGGCTTAAGTTCCGATAAATTTAATGGAATTTAAAAGTCGTCAATCAGCAGAGGCGAAGCCGAAGCCGCAGCCTGGGCAAGTGCTCATTTTTAATGCATTTCATACACAGGCACACACACCTTACACCTCACACACACACACACGCATACATGGGCACAGTTAAGCTGCAACAATGAAAGTGAAAAAAACAGCCTCGCAGGACGCAGCCTTCGCCGAGTGACTTTGCACTGGCCGCCAGCAAGGATTTCATAGCATTCCTATAATTAATGATAAATATCGCACGGAGAGCACATGCCGTTCCATTGCCGTCAGACGGCAGACGGATCGAGTCGCCGCCAAAAGGATTCACACTGGAATGACAAATGGTGGACGCCACCGGCCGCATATTAATTGTTAACCGCGACTGCCATTCGCAGGGATGAACGACTAATTACACAGCCTGTTAACAGCTGCCCAGCTGAAAGTAACTCAATTCGATTCTCTTAAGCCGAAAGCCAAAGTTCATTGATTAAGTATTGTCTACAAATCAATTTGATTTGATTCGATTATATAGATATCAATTTTGGCTTAAAAGTTGTATGAACATAAAGTTATAGCATATGTATTTCAAAGGTAGAAAATATATTTTACATTCTCTTTAAATGTCTCTTTAAATGTCTGCAAATGCATATCATATATTGTATATATCTGTTCAGCATAATAGCAATGTATGTTTTCAGATTGATTAAAATGAATAAAATAGGCTGAATTTTTGTTGGAAAATGTGATTTCAGTCTTTCTTTTCTGAAGAATATAATAATATCTGGGCTTAACAGAATTTATTAAATTTAATCACGATTGTCTCTGATCTCTACTCTCTATTCTCGCTCTCTCTCTCTCTCTCTCTCTCTCTAAAACTTCTTTTTCTCTCTTACTCTCTCTTTCTCTCTATCTATCTCTCTTTCTTTCTTTAATAAAAGGACATAACTATCTCTGTTTAGTTATTTCTTGGTTCTTTACTCCGTCCTTTATGTCTTTTGCATCAACTGTCTCTACCCTTCTCTTTCTCTCTTGCTCACTATCTCTTTCATTTTAACAATCTGGTTACTCATCTTCCATCTTCCATCTTGTTCGTTAATATCTCTCTTCTCACCTCTCGTCTTCCCTCTTTGATTATTAATCTATTCGCTTTTTCTCCCTCCCTGTTTATTAAGCTTATCTCTCTTCATCTCTCTCCCTCTCTCTCTCTCACCCTCTCTCTCCCTCTCTCACCCTCTCTCTCACTCTCTTTCTCTCTATTTCTTGCTCCCACTGTGTCTCTTCTTGTCTTTTTCTGTCTTTCCCTCACTGAATCTCCCTCAAAGTAAAATTCTAAGCCTTAATCCGTTATACAATTTGACAATTTTTTTTTTTTTTTTTTAACCAATATGCGTTTATTTTTATACTCCAAACTATTCACAATATATTTAGCTAAACAAAGTAAAACAATAATATTTTGGAACAACCCACAGAATTCGCCTAACGATTTGAATTTATGAGGAGTTTTGGCCAGAGCCCTAGTAAAAACCATTTAACAAGCTCAAATATTTCGATGCAGAGCCCCCCACACAAGCAGTAGATGCGACCCAGCCGAGTGCCTAATCCGTGCTGGGTGATATGCACGTCCAGAGGTACAGCATGCCAGCGGCGCAGGCTAGTTGGAACCACTGCAGATACTTGATCCACGACATGGACCGGCGATACTCGAGGTGCATGCGCTGCACGGTCACCGCGAGGTTGCGCTCGACCACGCGCAGGCCGGCGAAGCGCACCTCCTCGAAGTTGTGCACGGCGAACCAAATGGGATAGTGCTGGTGCTCGAGATAGAGGCCCGAGGGGCGGGCCACGTCGCCCGGCTGGGCGACGATGTTGGCATCGTCCGCGCCGGCGTTGGGCCCCTCGCCCAGAAACGGAATGATGTCCTCGTGCAGCAGCAGCCGGCGCATGCAGCACGGACAACGGGACAGCACGCGGCTGTGCAGATCGCCCCAGAGGCAGGTCCAGCAGAAGAGGTGTCCGCAAATGGTAATCACCCCAGCGCGCACATAGTCCTGGCACACATTGCAGAAGTACGGGGCCAACAGGTGATTCCTGCGCCGCCGGCGTATTTCTGGAATGGTTGCCACCTGCTGCTCATCCTCGGGATTGGGCTCGTCTGCTTGGAGTACAGAGGATTGGAGTCTGAGTGGCAAGGCCTAACGTGTCTCACCTGCATCTCCTGCCGTCGAGTCGGCGTCGTCTGTGCGCGCCAAATCAAAGTTATCGTAGAAGAAGTCCACAAAATTCTGTTCATTTTCCATCCAGTTGGCCACATCGTCTCGTTCTTGAAAATCCATTTTGTTTCGACTTTTTCGATTTCGTTACACCTATCCGCAGACTCGGAGTAAAATGTGTAAAAATTGATTTTGTTGTATATGAACTTGTGTGTAAATAAAGTAAAACTACTTGGATGGAAGAATCTACAAAACACAAGGAAACTAAGTGGGAGACTCGATTGATTGATATGCATACTACGTGAGGGTTGTCGCATTCCATCAAGTGTAGTCCGTGCTTGCTGGGGCTGCCTTGGCTCACAGTCAGCTGCAATTAGACAGGAGCCGTCGCTGTCGCCGTCAGGCCTCATAAATTGCAGCCTCCTGCCCGCTGCTGCTTGACAGGACGCGCGTCCTTTTGGAGGAGGCGCAAAAATCGGAGCTCAGCTCGGACACTGTCTGACATATGGCAGTGTAATTTATGCATACAATGAACCAATGCAATGCGCTGGCTGTGGCAAATGCCACAGATTCATTTTGCATTCCCATCGGCGGCCTCGCAGTTGACCCTTTGTAGCTGCGTTCAAATTTACGCGCTGCGGCTGCCAATTTCGTTTGTCTCTCTCTATCTGTGTGTGTGTGTGTGTGTGTGTAAATTGTGCTTGTTGGCATTGAATGGCCGTGGTTATTGCACTGTCGAATCGATTGCCTCAGCAAACCATCCATACACACATTATTGACCCACATCGCATGTTCGTTTTACATCATTTAAATAAATAAAACATCGAAATTAACAGTGCGTGCAAACAATCATTAAACTCTTCTCCCTCACAACAATGGCTGTGCACTCAACTGTGGCTTTACAACTATTTATATGTTAGCATAAGGGCATTCAGTTTCCTCACAGTTGGCGTACAAATATATAAGAAATTTACAGAAAAAATAATATATATATATATAAAGAGGGTAAACTTAAGCAAAAATTACTTTAAGTTTAACTACTATTTATGTAAGATTTATTTTCTATTTTTGTACTCAATTGAGTTGTATATTTACTTAGTGTAAAAATGAATGTTCAACTTTAAGTTTTTGTTTATATGTACAAGAAAGTGTATGAATACTTGCATTACCTCTTAAATGGGTAGATATAATTAACTAGAAATAATAATTTAATTTTATGCAATTGAATTATTTGTTTCATTTCATCATCAAATGGAAATTCAATTAAAATCCATAAATGTTTTTAGCACTTTCAATTTTATTTAATTAATTAACTTATTTCACTTCATTTTTAGCATTCTCAATTTTAGTTAATAAATAAATTTAATTAATTAATTTATTTATTTTTTATTTATTTTTTTTTTTTTTTTTCAATTAACTTCATTAAAAATATGTTTTCTTGTTTTCAAACAAATATAAAAAACAAATTTTTTATTTTTTATTTTTTCCCGATATGAAAAAATAATATTTATAGAGCATTATATACATTTATTCCTTTTAATTCCTATATATATAGAAATTGAATTGCATTGACATTAAATATGTATATGTATTTTATTCTCTTTTAATATATAAAAAAAAAAAAAATTATTAAAGTGTTTTCTCGATTTGTTTTCTTTGAATTTACTTTTTTATTTTAATTAGTATTATGAAGATAATTCCCACATAAAGAGCAAAAAACTGTATCGTCATTTGACATTTAATTACCTTGCCATAAATCGTTTGAAATGCACAAATATTTGCATTCATTTGAATTATGAAATTTTAAATTGCATTTAATTTAAATGAAATCAAAATTTGTATTTAATAAAAGCAAGTGTAATTATAACGTGTTAATGCGCGGAGCATAATTAAAAATGTTATCAGTTACCGTGGCATGACTTTTCACGGCATTTGGCAGGTGGTCGCGGATAGAGTTGAGTGTGGTGCGCCGTGGTGCACTGTGGTGCGGTGTGGTGCCGGCAGCTGTGCACGCCAGTGGCTAGTGGCACTCGCTGTTAGTTTTTATTGGCTTCATTTGGCATTTGATGGCCAACGAGCACTGAACACCGAGCGTCCAACCAACCAGCCGGTCATATGTGGTGCAGTCAGCTTGATGGTTGTTTTTGTGGTTGCGGGTGTGTGTGTGTGTTGCTAGACGAGTGAAGACTCGTTATTTGCATACAAATGGCATTTAGACTCGTAATACACTGCGTATACGCAATAAAAGTGTTAAGCACTAAAGCAGCAACAACAAAAACAAGAACAACAACAGGGACAACCGCATGGGCTGCCCATTAAATGCAACAATAAATTGCGTATACGCAACGAATGGGTCCGCGACTCGACATCCGGAATCGACTGTCATGGCATGCCCGAAATTTAATTAGTTGGCATTTAACATTCAGCATTTTGCAGCTGATGTTTTTATAGATGTTGCTGTTGTTGTTGTTGCTCATTTTCCGTCCAATGGCATTCGCTGCTTTTGGGCATTTCATTCATTCGACTTGTGTTGTTGTTTTCATTTCTTTCCCTTTTTATTTTTATTTTTCAGTTAATTAAACGCACGCAAACATTTCGACGTTCTAAATTATACGCAATTAAATTTGAAATTACTTTCGAGTGAGTTCTGCTCGCGGCAATAACTTAACTGGAAATTTAACTGCAAGCCCCGCTGCCGCTGCTGCCGCTGCTGCTGCTGCTGCTGCTGCCAAATGTCACATTTGATGTGGCCCCTTTCCGAGAAGTCAGTCGACCATTTGCGTAATTGGCCAACGCCTATGGCAACTTGCCTTTAACTTTTCCGGCTGGCAAGTTTCAGGTATCTTTAAGTTGATATTCTGCACCGTAACCTTGTTTGTCTCGCTATGAGAATTGCACTGTCTGCGCACTTCATTATGCATTAGACGAAAAACAAGGCAAGTGAAAACATTGCAGTCGAGCTTAAGCAACTGCACAATACTCTAGCACAGGTCTAGAGTCAGCTGTGAGACCTGGCGATTCTAGCACATAGATAATAATATTTACAAGCCATATATATAAAGGAAATATACCTGTTTCGCATGCCCAGCGAATGGTTAATAACAATTCCTGTACTTCCAATACTTTTTTCTTAAGCTACCTTAACCTTGTACTTACTCCAATGAGTTTGATTAGAAAATTGACTAAGATGACTAGATAAATGTTGCAGATAGCTGGACATATAATATAGAAATATCATATACCTAATATGCAGTACATATTGCTCAACGAGCCGTCAAGGCCAGAGCTGGAGTCATGTTAATGTAGTCTTATATATGGAATATATTCAAATCTTCAGCACAGTCTTTTTTATGCTCAAACGATATGAAAATACTTATACATATATATGTATATGCTTAACAATCAATTTGTAATAGGCGCCCATTCTACGGTAGGGATACTTTGCTGGGCTCTTGGGTAAAATCGGGCAAGTTATTGATTGCAAGAGCGATCAGCATCACTAAAACCAAGGCGACTGTTAGCAATACAATTGTTAACACAAAAGACACCAGTGTTATCATGCGACACTTGAGTTCGAAGGGTGTATATAGGTCTAGGATGTTGACCGACTCCTCTCCGGCTACCATGTACTGCGTCTTGATCACCGTCGAGAGCGCAATGATATTGGCCAGAATCAGGAAGATGAGCATGGAAATGAGCTAAATGAATGCAAGTCAAGTGAAGGTATACTAAAATGGCGATCTCTGGAAGTTGATATTCGAGTACAAACCACATAGCGTATGTGCCGCCTGGGCACCGCAAAGTGCGAATTAAATAGCCAAGGACTCAGTCCGTAGAGGATGCAAGTGTAGCCGGTGCTCGCGCTGATGGACTGCCGCACCAGCTGCTCAAAGCTCGATGAAGTGGGCAACACGTGGCCAAACACTGCTGCATTCAGTATGCAGATCACCTGTCGGCTATAACGATGAGTATTGGGAGCAACTACATAGAGATATGGTTAGGCAGACCCACCGCTGTTATAAGCAAAACAATCCCCACCACATGCTTCTTGGTGAGCGTATTCAGAAGCCGATGGGCCATTGACCGTGAATTTAGTTCTTTTTAATATTTATGTAAATATATTATTTTAACATCTAAAAGAGTGAAAAGTCGAAGTAATAATTGCCAATGAATATATTCGAAATATACATACATATATATAAAGGAAAGCGAATCAAGGAGTGATTACCCGCTTGGTATGTGAGAACTCGCAGAATGACGGTGGATCTTCGATAGTTACATTAATGCTGGAAAGTATTCTATATAATATAATTCTATATAATATAATATATCTTGAATCTTTGGCATATTAAACATTGAACTTTGAGTTTTTATAGCTTTGAGAAAGTTTATGGGTGGATGATAGGATATATGTGCATATAGACCATCTTTAGAAAGGCGTATATCAGCTGTATATAGTATCTATGTCATGTGCTACATTAATAAAGAAGAGCCTTTATCTAAATAAGCCTAGGAGTACTAACAGCACTTACTCAGAAATCAGTTTCATAGCAATATTTAGCAATATTTGCTATGTTTATATCAATCTTCGATTCATCTGCATTCAATTTGTGCTAATGAAATACAGGCTACATGTACATATATATTTGAAGTTTTCCGCTTTCTCTATGGGTAGATTTGATGGCATTTCATTCGATTTGATGCCCCTCTTATCTTATCGTGCCATATAAATGAGTTCTATTCAGAGTTTTGCTATTTGTGCAACTATTATTGAAAACTGTGAAGCTCGAGCGAGCCGTGGCCAGCCTACTCTATTGGCTGGTATTTATATAATCATTCAAAGCAAATTGAAATTTTCTTTTTGGCATTGAGGGCACTTATCTAACGGGCGCAGGCATGCTGGCTCCAGCTCTTGCTGCTGCAGCTCAGACTGTGGCTATGGCTGTTGCTGTTGCTGTGGCTCTGGCCTCATCCGCATGAGGAGCGATGCCGGCAACCAGCGCTAATTCATCAACAGTAAAGGCAATTTAGATACTCATCTAACCGGATATCGACAGGCAGTCAGGCAACCGGAGAGCGAGACAGCCGGGAAGACAGAACGAGACAGCTGGAGACAGAGAGCGGAGCTGGGAGTGCTCCACTGGCAGCAGGAGGCCAAGTGAGCTGATACCGATACTGATACCCTTGTCCTTGTTTGCGGCGGCAACGAGGCGAGATGAGGCGAGGTGAGGCGAGGCGGGGTCTGGGCTCTGTGAGTCCTGCAGACAGAGTTTCATAAAATATTGATAGACGTGAAGTTGGCAGCGCATACTCGCTTCCTGTTCGTGTCTGCCGCAGCCATAAATAATTTGCTGTAAATGCAATCGTGGGGTTACATGGCGCGTAACCGAAACAGAAGTGTGGGTGCAGGTGAGCGAGCAGGCAGCAGCCAGCAGGAAGAAGGAGGCAAGCAGGAGGCTGCCTGGCTGCCTGGCTGCCTGGCTGCCTAGCTGCCTGGCTGCCTAGCTGGCTGGCTAGCTGGCTGTAACAACGTGATGCTAATGGGAAGGCGGCGCTCGGTGCGAAAGTGTTTTATATGAATTATTCGCTGGGAGCCAATTGGGAGCCACGTTTACGAGCACAATTGAAACTCAACACCGTCGTTGGCCATCGAACGGGCGCTCCTCGATTTGCTGCCTGTCGAAATGCTGTAATTTGTTGTAACTGAATGTGGGTGGCACCGCAAGTGCGTGTGTGTGTGTGGGTGTGTGTGTGTGTTGGTGTGTATCTCTGCTGGCGCTTTTTAATAGCTGCTCGCTCGCTGCGCTGCCAGCGACTGTTGCTGCTTATTATTGCTGCTGTTATTGTATCGAGTACAGCCAACCGCCCCCCGCCACCCCTTGTCGCCCACGGCTGAGCGTGCTGCATGGTAATGTGTATTTAATGACGCCATATCATGTACAAGCTGGAGCATAATGCTGGCCATAACTGGAACCCGGGCCCGCTATCCTCAATGGCCCCCACCTCCACAGCCCAAAAAGCTAATGTCCAGCTGCTTCTCACACTCCTGCGACTCCTGCGACTCCTGCCACCCCGGTTACTCTGGCCGGCTGGTGCCAATAAAGCAGGCGGGTGCGCCTGCTGCTACGCATTTCGAATTTTTCACTTTTATACATCTCGTTTTTAATATTTTTTCAAGTGGCCCCCATTAAACGCGGAGCGCTGGCTTAATCGACGCTTCGCTCCACTGTCATATTTACCTGATGTAACGACGCTAATAGCATTAAGGGATTATTTATAGCTGCCCCAACGAGTCTTCTACATCAAGTAATCCCATCTAATTGTGGTCAAGTCTGCATGCAGTTCGCTCTCTACTGAAGTGCTGCATTATTTACATAGAGCTCTCGCCTTAACGAGTTGATGTTTGCTTTCGATTTGTGTGGCTTACGTCGCCCCCTCAGCTGTGCCTGGCCAATTATACAAAATTTTTAAGGCAACAATCGTTTTTAATGGCCATCGGAACTGTGGGTGGCCCTGCTGGCGGTTGGGGAGAGCATAGAAAATAGCATGGGTTGCATGCCTGATTGCCTTGCGGCAGGATACTTGACTTGGCCTGGACGCTTAAGCAGATTGAAACAATCTCCGGTGTGTTTAAGTGTGTGTGTGGGGGAGGGAGGTGTCAGCTGAAAGCTTTAGCTGCTGTTAAAGCGAAGAGGAAATGCTTTTTCTTATGCGCTCGTCGTCGACTACGCCCCCACTTCACTTGTCAGCCGGATAATTTATAATGAAACTTCCTTATTGACATTGGCAGGCGGTGCAAAATGGCGGCTCTGGCACTTCCGCTGCATTGATTTTTGGCTGTCATGCATGCAGCTTGGCTGACAATTGGCATAAATTATGAACAGCAGCAGCAGCAGGAGCAGCAGCATCAGGAGCAGGAGGAGATTTTGCCGCTGAAATTGAAAATTACGGGGCAGGCTAAGTGGAGCGGGCAGCGGACGTCGCTTGAGTCAAGTAAATAACAATCAAAATCACTTTCGACCCCCAGACGATTTATTTGGAGGGACTGAGACAGTATTAGAGCAGCACAGGAGGCAGAGTCGCCGGAGACATCTGAAGGCATCTGGAATCACAACTATGAGGCCTTAATCGCTAGGGCCAGCCTCATCGCCGTCGTCAGATCGTCAGAGGTTTTGATTTATTGCTATTTTATTTGCGCATATCCTTATTTGCCTTGTGTCGACTTAGGAAACAGCCATGCCTGCCTTCAGTCCGCAGTTCGCAGTCCTTAGCCGCTCGTCTGTCAGCTGCGACGGCCTAAGGCTATTTTATTGTTCGATAAGTTATCAGCGGTCGAGCAAACAAGCAGCCGAGCAAAAGCAAACGTTGCGGCTAAAACTTGACTGAGTCGACATGCCGGACTCCGACTCTTACTCCGACTCTTACTCCGACTCTAACTCTGACTCTGACTCTTGGGCAGGCATTGGGACTCGAGCTGGGACTGGGACTGGCTCTCACGATATCATAATTTCACTCGCTCTGAAAGTAACTATGTTTATGTTTTGTACGAGCTGCCTGCCTGTCACAATGCTCTGCGGCGCATAAATCTAAATTAAATGCCTTTTGAGCACAGCAAAAAAATGAGAGAATTGATCGGACAGACAACGAATAGTAGTTACCCTTTGGATAGAGTAAATGTAAGCTGTATGGAAAAGTGCAGAGGTCGAGGTTAAAAGTGTTAGAAATAGACAGAGAAGAAATAAGAGAGGAGAGAATGAGGTGCGATAGGAGTAGAGAAGAGAGCTAAGATAAGATGTTAAACATGACCGCATGCGGATGGGGCAGGAATCGAAACGCCAGCTGAGCTTCATGAACTAAGCTTACATACGATTACTGCAAAAGAATTATAAAGCGGAATTAATATATCAAATGAAATTTTATAATCATCGCAATATAGTAGATATATATATTTATAAAAATTATATATATGTATTTATATATATGTCAAATATCAACTATGTATAATATTTTGCCAGCCTTTACTCTCATATATTACCATCTAAAACATTTTGCTTTATATATGTGCTCTTCTTACAACTCTCTCAAACCACAATACCCCACACAAGTGCCCCACAGACTGTAGAGTATCTGTGAAAGCCTTCAGCACGTTGTCACTCGCTGTGTGAAAAAGGACATGGACTTGGTCTCTGACTCGGACTCCGAGTTGGACTCGCAGTCGGAGTCGAAGGCGGCCACACCCACGCGTGATGGGCAGTGTTTGGGCGCGGGCAGCGCAAATAAATATTAATCATTGTGTAATAATTTTCTGCTGTCAGCTAAATTTAAGCAAAGTATTCATAATCCACAAGTGAAAAACCACTTTTGACAAATCGTTTTGTGCGTCTTCCGCATGCTTAGGGCAACAGCAGCTGGTCGAAGAAGCGAAAAGGAAAAATAAGGAAGAAAAAGGAAAGTAAAAGAAAATACACTTTTAAAGTTGGCAAAGCTGATTTGATTGCCCGAATTGTATTTCACACATTTGGAAAGGACCCCTTGGCAGCAGCAGGAGCAGCAACAGGAGCACGAGCAGGAGCAAGTCCTTTGCGGCGGTTGCCAAGCAAATGGGTTTGCAATAATGAAAATGTATTAAAGGCCGATACCTTTGTGCGCAGCGACGTCTCTCTAACTCGTTTGGGTCAAACGAATATGTTGTGTTTATGCAGGACGACGGTCGATGGGGGCGTGGCTGGGCAGGCCAGACATTGTCCGTGCGGTTGCCGCTGGCTGTTGGCATTCGATGCACGTAGCGCATTGTTTGAATTTCATGGCGACTTTATGAGTTTTGTAATCAAACAAAGCCACGCACACACACGTTGATGACGTTGTTATTGCTGCTGCCACTGCTGCTGCTGTTGTTGTTGTTAATGCTGCTGTTGTTGTTGTTGTTGTTGTTGGCTTAACCTGCACATTAATATGTCAGCTGCTTGCAGACGGCATATTTGGGCCAGCTTGGCGCTTGTTAATGCTAATGAGGTACGCCGAGCAATCAAATATTAATGCCAGAGACTTGGCAACGCCGTCGACTTTAGTTGCAGCAGCAGCAGGAGCAGAGACAAGAGCAGCAGCAGCAGAGATAGCAGCAGGAGCAGCAGGAGCAGAGGCGGTAGCAGCAGCCGCCACTTACGGTGTCTGCTGGAAATATTTTATTGCATACTTTTGGGCGCAGACATTACCTGCGCGAGGTAGGCGTGGCACACGCAAAAAGAAGAAGTAAAACAACAACTAAGCAAACGTCGGTCGACAATGTGATTTATTTGTGCTGCAGCACTTAAAAACTAGACGTACACACAATGCCGGCCACACCCCCATCGACACGGCGTGTGGGCGTTCGACTGGAGTTCGTAAATTGAAAGGCATTGCCGGAGTGCCGTTCCAGGACTTAGTCAACAGACGTGCGGGCAAACAAAGGCTGCCCTGGCCAGAAATTAACTAAGCAACAGTCGCTGGCCACTATGAAAAAAAGAGAAAGAGAAGGGGAATGAGAAGGGGGAAAAAACTAACAGAAATAAAGAGAAAATAGAGAAAAGGAAAACATTTTCAGCCACTCCAACCCGTCCCACAGAGAGAAAGAGAGAGAGAGTGCAAATAGCTGGATGGATGGTCCTTTGCATGCCGGCAAGGAGCATGTCCTGCGGCTCTATCGGTGACCATCTATTGAAGGCCTGCTCAAAAGCATTAAATAAATATTTGCTTGCCTCTGCAGGAATTTTTACAGCACGTACCCACTAAACGCATAAAGCACAACAATGCTGAGCATAACACGCAACACACCCACACACACACACACATACACAAAAACATTGATATATGTATATTTTGTAAATATCATATCATCAGCAGTTTTCTATAGAGTCCTCATTGGTCGGCTTTTTGGGGTTGACTCTCCGTTGGACAGTTCAGTGTTTACCATTTATTTTTGATTTGGGTATTTAAGGTGCGGACGGACAGGACTGTAATATATGTGCGCGTGTGTGTGTGTGTGTGGGTGCGAGCGTGCGTAAGGCACGCTGAGCGCGTTGGCCGTGTGTATTCAGGGCAGGGTATTCACCAGGGTGTTGACAGCTTAAGTGACATTTGGCAGCTCGAGCATATCTAATATCTAATAAATTGTGACAAGCCAAATGTAGAAAAATGTTGGCCAAGCACAAATCAATATGCAGTTAAGCAAATAGCCAAGGCTCTAAAGCATTCTTGGATAGCTAACATAGATGGTGTGAATGGAAGTACATTGGCATATATATGTATGTATATATACATATATAGCAAATATAATTGTCACACAACGTTTTATCGATATCTATATACATATGTGTGAAAGTCAGTGTTGTATAATTCGCTTGAGTGGGATCTTAGGCAACACTAAAGTGGAGCTCGATGAGCGTGATGGACTGACGTGGCAGGAATAAAAACCCATATTGAGAGAAATTAATACTGACATTAATACTGACTTTTAATACTGACATGAAATGATCTACTTTAAAAACTTAAAAGAAAATCTTTACTAAGCACTTTATATAGGGCTGTCCATATTGAACGGACCTATCTGGCAACAATACAAGGTTGCCCATATAGGACGGGACCATGTTTTTTTTTTAAGTCAAAATACAACACAATATTTCTTTGTTGACTAGAAAATCATTTTAAATGGTTCAAGTAGTGTTCAGGCACTAACATAAGGATTGCAAGCATGATCAATTCGTCAAGAATACTAACAATTATCAAATTTGTATTTGTACATGTGCGATATGTATGGACTCTCAAGATAGACAGATGAACTGTGGCCCTTGCAATCGTAGCAATAAGGATTTAAGGGTTCAGCCCTTATATACTTGAGTCTGGGTATAAATCAAATACAAAACTAAACATAGTTAAGTGTTTTCGTTCAAGTAGATTTATTGACATCACTTTTTGAATGTGATATCTCTCAAATAGCCGCCTTGAGTCTGTGCGGGTATTGTGTCCTTCTCTGTCAAAAGATACAGGTTTACCAGAAGAGTTCGTCGAATATGGACAGCACTGCATATACATTTTTATTTATTACACGTTTACTTAACAATTTCATATTTTTTATATCACCACTGCTCTATGCATACATGCCAAAACCAAAATATACCAAAGTTATTATGCAAGAATTTTAAATAAGATGCGTCACTCTTGGGATCAACTCCCAATTCAGCATTTCAATCATCACAGTAAAATGTATGCTGTCTGTCCATGCAGTAATTTGCTAAATTATTGCCACTAAAAGTAGTTTTAATTTCCAACACCTCATTTATTTAATAATCTATTATTCAATTTGCGTGATAATTGTTTCGTTTATGCGAATCGCAGTTGGGTTTTACAGTCAGCAAAAACGTGAGGACAAAAGCATTTGAAATTGATGTTATTATATACATAATTGGCAAAGCATATCTAATCAATACCAGCACACATACATGGATGCAGTCACATAAATATATATCTATAAACATATGTCGCAACAATAACAAAATGGTCTCGGCGTGCCAAACATTTGAATTTGAAATAATTAACTCGCATGCTAATTAGTTGCATTATCAATATAAAGCGCATTATTGACATTAGTTGCTGCTGTTGTCGTTGTTGTTGTTGCTGTGTCATGACAGCAACATGAAATTGACCTTAAAGACTGGCACAGTTGGCTTTTAGTGTCAAAACGTTGCGCTAATGGCTATTTATGGCAGACATAGATATATTCATATACGATGAATAACAAGTCATCAAAAGCGCAATATCAGCAAGTGCGCGGCAAGTGCAATGAAGGACCTCAACATAAATCATCCAGCACACCCACAGACACACACACACACACACACACATGTGCTCACAAGTGTCGCCTGGTGCCTTGGCATGAGTTGAATAAATTTATTGTTGTGCATTATGTTGCCTAGATCGCAGCTCCTTCATGTGCACACACACACACACATACAAACACACATACAATATATATTACGTATGCGTAATAAAAAAATGTCCATTATGAATATGAAATGCATTGCATTTAACCATGGCAACGAGGCGGCCGCCTGCTAAATAGATGGCTCGCAAAGTGTAAATAATGCCAAACCGCGACTCACTTCATAGGTATGCATATTAATTGGTGTGAGTGTTGGTGTGTATGTGTTTGGGTGTGGGTGTGGGTGTGCCACATCCCCTGGCAGGCTAATCGCCGACAGCCTACACCAAATAAACTCAAAAACTAATGGCGCAAAAACAGAGTCTATGAATAAATCACAGCAGATTAACTCGCAAATTATGCGAAAAGGGATAAGAGTGCTCTCCCACTTACCCCTTCGCTCTCTCATCTACTCCCCCACGCTATCTGTGTTTCGGTGTCAGATCCTAAACAAATATGCGGCAGAAGCTAAACCCAATGCCCCAAACACAAAACATATTCCGAGCTACACTCAAATACAAACAGTTCATGTTCGCATATACATATATATGCATAAAATCGCATCGATTTGCATAGGTTGATATTCGGGTTTGAGCATAAGACAAAATACTGAAAAGCTAGTCGGGAAAGCTGAGCGCTTTAAATTTATGCAAATTATTGATTTATAATAAATAAATAAAGTAAAATGAAAGTATAGTAAATAAAGTAAAGTCCTGAATGGCTTAAATGGAAAACAGGATATGTGCAAGTCCAACTCTGCACAATTGTTTAAGTAGAGTATAGAGCCAGTCGAGTATGCTGAACTCTTCAGAGATGGAAGACGGGGAAACTTCTCAAGAATTGCTTATATTAAATACAGAGTCGAGAATGCTCTACTTCAGCTTAGAGTAGGTAAAATTATTAACAATTTAGCTACATATGCAACTACTCATGAAAAACAGGGTATGTGCTATCTGATCATGCTCAACGCTTTATAAGTTCAAAGAGAGATCGTGTGATAGTCGCTCATAAATAGAAAACGTAGCTTTTGCTAGTCGAGCAAGACCAGCCCTCCTGAGTTGCTTAAATGGCTAACAGGATATGTGTTAGTCGAGCATACTCCACTTTTCAGAATAGCTTAAGGCATATAAATAAGTCAATCATGCCTAGCTCTACCAGAGTTACTTAAATGGGAAAAAGGGCATGTGCTAGTCTAGCATGCCTAGCTCTCTGATCTTGATCGATTAAAAGAATGGGTATATGATACTCCAGCATGCCCAGCTCTTCAGAGTTTACCAAAGTTAAAACAGAGTATGCGTTAGTCTAGCATGACCTACTGGATAGCTGGAATGGAAATCAGTGTATATCTTAGTCGAGCATACTCAACTCAACAGAGCCACTAAACTGTAAAATATGTAATCTTCTCGCCGAGCATAACTCAATTTTCACAGTTGTAAGCAGGGGCATGAGCTAGTCGTGCATTCCCTACTCTACAGCGCCGCTCTAGTAGAAAACAGCCTAACTGGTAGTCGAGCATACCCCACTCTATGCTGCAATTCGTCGCCTTTTGTTTGTCTGATGATAAAACTTTGTCATTTTTCTGCCAGAGAGCACTCAAAAATTTTCGCTTGCTTCGAGTGCCACATGGCGTATGCGTAATTTTTGCATTTTCATGGCTCCGCCTGTCATGTTCCGCTCGTTGTGTACACAATTTCGAGTGCTCGTTTAGTTTTTAGCCAAACTATTTTTGCTCTCTATATCTCGCTTTCTCTCCCCCTCGCACTCTCTACATATATGTATATAAATTTCGAATTTGCAATTTATGCAAATTTTAATTGCTTTCGAAATTTATGAGCCTGCTAGAATATTCGATATGCTCGCATGTATCGATGTATCGATGATTAAGCAAAGCAATTGCTTGTTTATTGCATATGACCGACATAATTAATTAAAATAATTTAAAGGCAAACAAATGTGAGCTCCCAGAGCTTATTTACTTTTTGTAGAGTTTTTCTTTGAGCTCAAGTTTTAGGTTTAATATTAAAATGAGCTCAAAAGTAAATAAGGCTAAGTATAAGAATATATGTGTATATATGTATATGTGTATATCTGTTTAGCTGTAAATGTTAATTTATATCTGCTTGTCTCGCCGAGAAGCAGTCATAAGTCATGTGCCAAGTTTCTGAGCTGATTCAAAAAAGTCATTCCAAAGATTTGTCATCAACGTGGAGCAGCCTTTCGAGCTCAACTGTTTGGCTTATTGACATCCCAAATAAAATGTTATTAATGTTCGCTCAACAGGGTCAATAACTGCGCTAATTTATGTCAAGCGTGAGATATTAAGGCAGATATTGAATGACGATTGGTTTTTTAATGGCTTTCGCTTTTATTTATGTTGCGCTGCATGCACTCTTAACGGTTTTGGCTTAACAGGGGAGATGCTCATCTATTTATATAACGGCTCTCATCTTGATTTAGCTCTCGTTGGGCAGTCTGGCGAGTTAAATGACTGCAATTATCGGGGCATTGTCAACGTGAACTCGCATTTTTATAGTTCATATATGAACTCGAAAAAAAAAAAACAGTTAAGAGCTCCATAAATTGCGTCGCTTGGCAAAATAAATTCCCTTTCGCGTTGCCAAAACTTGTTAAAATCTCTCAATTTTGATCAGAATTTTTCGTGCTGTGGGGGGCGTGGCTGGCAGCTGGCAAATGTTATGCATTTGCAATATATTTTATGTGCATCGATTTCTGCTATATTGGCAAAATAAGAAATTGTTTTTGATCTAAATTTTTTGCTGCTGCTGCTACGACTCCTGCTGCTCCTGCTGCTCCTGCTCCTGCTGCTGCTGCTATTGCTGCTGGCAAAGGAAGTCATAAATAAGCCAGCAACTGACGCTGACTGGACAATCAAGCCCGCGTCTTCATTGTCCTGCTGCCCATTCTTGTTGATGCGCACTTTTTGCTGACTTCAATGCGGGGCGTGGCCTTTTCTGCTTGCATCTGCGGCAATTTTGCCCCCCCAACCCTCAACTCTCCAGCCAATTCGCCCGCATTGTGAGCAAATCAAGTTATTACGCCCAGGGCCATAGATGGGTGTGCATGTGTGTGTGTGCGTTTGTGTGTGAGGGGGTCACATATGGCGCGCATAAATAGTTTCGGCATTTTCTATTTTCCATTGACTTTGTCGCGCCAGCCATGCGGCAGTTGGGGCCAGCTACAAAGTTTCTTTATGCGCTTTCCATGAACATTTCGTGGCAGGTTTATGTATTTAATGGACTTTCCACAAGTTTTTGTTGTTCTTTTGGCTGTTCTTTTTCTCTGCTTTTCTTTGCATTTCTTTTCTTTTCATTTCGTCCTGCTGTTGCGCCAGCATAACAGCTACAACAACAATAACAACAATGTGAATGTGGATGTTGATGACGAAGTCGCATTATGTCCATTCGCAAAAAGTTTTGTGTCGCCAGCATTTATAACCGTTCCAGCGTCCATTTTGATTATTAGCTGGCCACAAATGCACAGCGGGCGAGAGAGAGAGAGGGATAGTGGAAGAGTGGGAGTGGGAGAAGGCATACGCCTTCGCTTGCATTTTTGGTAACGGCACATGACGCATTTTATTATTCAATTATTTTCCAGACAGACAACTCGCAAAGCAACTCATTGGCTCCGGGCTAAATCTGTGGCGCCAACTCACCCATAAACAGTTGAATGCTAGAGTTCAACGCAGCAGCAGCTGCCCTTTAACTGGGCCTCTTTCAATCAGCCAGTCGCTAAATTTGCACAAAGCCCGAGGCGCTGCTCTTGACATTTCGCCTGCAAAAGGTTCAGGGCCAAGCGCTCGGCTCGACTCGACTCGAGCTCAGCTCGGCTCTGAAAGCCAGTCAAACAAATATGTTGCCTGAAAGGGTTTTCAGTCTAAAAAAAACACAGCTCAATGCCAAAGTTCACACAAAGAGCGTGTGCTATGCATTAAGATGGCCCAGAGGATTGCAGCCGCCATTAACCTGAACAGAACGAAGCACAGAATAAATAAACTAAAACATGTTTACATCTTGCGTGCAACGGGGCGTATTAGTAGTGTGCATAAAAATTGAATGCCCATTGAGCAGTTGCAGCAAACAACTCAAACTGGGCGTGGCCCAACATAAATCTTAAAGATGCCACTGCAAAAACTTGGCCAGCCTCGAGACAGCTCCAGAGTCGCTCCGACTGCCCGCCTGCCCCCTGCCCCCTGCCTCCTGCCTCCTGCACGCCTGTCAGATACTTTGACTTTGCCGCCCTTTGCCTGGCAGCTGTAATAAAGTGTTGTCATGCATTCCGTGCAAACAGTATATCATATTTGCAGCACCAGCAGCAGCACCAGCAACACCAGCGAGTGGCAAAAGTTCTTTATATATCATTGGAACGCAGGGAATAGCACTGCATAAGCACTTTATGATGGGGCTGAAAACAAGTTGTACGAACAGAAAAAAAAAAAAGTAAATAAAAAAATATTGGAGTAAAAGTACGAAATTGTTAAAACTTCATTTAAAGTGTGTAAAGTGGGAAAACAAATAAATTTTACTTCGCCAAAAAGGATGCAACTTGACTAATTAAGGATTTCATTATAGCAAGTTTATGCTATACAGCCAGTCCGCAGACCCGGCTTTGCACTGATTCTCATGATGGTAAGAAATGCGTAATGAGTTGATTTAGTTTGCCAGCTCTATTTTGAAAGTGAACATAACACTTGAAAATGGTATTATACCTAAAAATATCTATGAATTTTTATGAATAACTGTCGTCTTGCAAGACTTTTTCTCAGTTTTTAATGATGATTCTATATAATGATATATTTGTGATACCCTCATTTGGAAACTATTTCTAGAAAATGTAGATTTTTCTGTTATAATGTTATACTCTAAAGGAAACTAATTACTCATAATAGAATCTTTAGTTTTGTAATCCATTTAACACAATCAAACGAGCCTTACTTTTTTATATAATAGTACAGATAGACTACTAAACATAAAAATATTAAATATGCAAACTGACTTGATCTTAAGTATGGGAAAACTTTTGACTGTTCTTTGCAAAACTGAATGCAATAGAGTATTGTCTTCTTCTACTGTTTTTGAATTCTTATATTCTTATATTTTTATATTTTTATATAATTGCATTCTTATATTCTCATATACTTTCATCCTAAAATTCATATATTCTTATACTCTTATATTCTTATACTCTTATGCTCTTATATTTTTATACCCTGAACCCATTTTCAATGGGAAATCAGGGTATAATGGTTTTGTTGAAATGTATGTAACAGGGAGAAGGAGGCGTGGCAGACCCCACAAAGTATATATATTCTTGATCAGGGTGACGAGCTGAGTTGATTTGGCCCTGTCCGTCTGTCTGTCCGTCTGTCCGTCTGTCCGTCTGTCCGTATGTAAGAACGCGTCGATTTCAGAAGATATAAGAGCTAGAGACTTCAAATTTTTTTTAAAATGTCCGTAATTACAGCGCGCATATCAAGTTTATCATTAAAATTCGATAACTCATCCCGATCTTTTTTTATCGATAAAAAACCTTATCGAAAACCAGTTATAAAATTATATCTTCTACACCTTTATTGCTAGAGTCTCCAAATTTTTAATGTATGCTTATATGCAATTTATACAATTTCGGTTTTTGTTAAAATTTACCCCCCACCCTTAAATTCACCCCCTCACCCTCACTTTTGTAAAAAGCGTATTTCAAATACTAGAGACTTGTGCTTTGGCAATTACATGCATATCCATGTTATAATCATAATCTGAAAGTTTCATGAAGATCGTACGTCCATAAAAAAAGTTATTAAACAATTAAGTTCTCATAGTAAGCGCACACTGCAGCCCATGCGTGTTTATGCGTGGGTGCTTGTGTGTGTATGTGTTTGTGTATGTGTGTGTGTATGTGTTTGTGTATGTGTGTGTGTATGTGTATGTGTGTGTATGCGTCTGTGTATGTATGCGTGTGTGTGTGTGTGTATGTGTGTCTGTATGCGTGTGTGTATATGTATGCCTGTGTGTGTGTGCGTGTTTCTTGTGTAAGCTGAAAGACGCGAAAAATTATTGAAATATCTATTGCTCCAAGGGTTCAGGGGATCTCGTAGTCGAGCAGTCTCGACTAGAGCTTTCTTACTTGTTATACTCTTATATTCTTATATGCTCATATTCTTATATTCTTATATTCTTATAGTCTTATAGTCTTATATTCTTATACTCTTATACTCTTATATTCTTATACTATTATACTCTTATGCTCCTATATTCTTATATTCATATATTCTTTTATTCTTATACTCTTATATTCTTGAATTCCTATATTGCTATACTCCAATATATTTTTATTTTCCTGCATTCCTGTATAGTCTTCCATCGAAGCTTCACCGTACTTGTATAGTAGGTCTTGTCAGTATTCAACTTTCGAGTCTCATCAAGGCTGGCAGACGTTAAACCAAATGCCATTAAATTTGTATGCTTAAACGGAGGTGAAGTCTTTTTTGGGCTGTAGTTGTAGTTGTTGTTGTTGTTTTTGTTGTGGCTGCAACTGCTGCAGCTACAGCTACAGCTACAGTTACAGCTAATGCAACTGCTGCCGCAGCTGCTGCTACTGCTGCTTCTTCTTCTTCTGCTGTTGCTGTTGCTGCTGCTGCTGCTGCTGCTGCGGTTGCTGCACTTGTCTGTCTCACACTTAACATCCGCCTCGAATGTTCCTGTCTGTCGCCAATTTGATTTGTTATTGTTTGCGAGCTGACTGCAAAGCCAACACGTCTGTCCGCCAGGCCGCATGTCCGACCGGGTGACTGTCTGTCTGTCTGTCTGTCTATCACTCACTTGGCAAACATTTTATGGCGCTTAATTGCTGCAATTGTCCACAGATTTCCAAAGTGAAAGAGATAGGCAAATAGCTAAAGTGCCAGACGCTTGGCTGGTCGAGATAAGTGAAAACCATGTGAGCTGAAGTCGAATTGAAAGCAGTTGACAAAATTGAATGATATCCAGGCATTAAAAGCCCATCAGGTTTAAGTGGAATGCAGAGGAATGAGTATATTAGAGTAAATAGAGCTTGGGTAATGAAAGAAATACTGTTGGTGTATCTAAGGATATATATTTGATATGAATATAATAATATAATATGGATATATATTATATAATAATAATAATAATATAATATGCAGATAAAGAAGGAAATTTGTTGTGGTATATCTAAGGATATATATGTATATACATAGCATAGTATATGGAGATAATAAAAGAAATACTTTTGGAAAGGAATATTTGTGACCCTATATGGAATGAGAGAATGAAGAAAATACTTTCGGCATATCAAGACGTATATATATGATATATATATATATATATGTATTACAGCATATAGAGTTTAATTCAGAAATTAAACACGTTTGATATATCTCAAAGTATATATAAATATATATCAATATATATATAGATATGAGTACATTATTATACTATGGACCTAATGAGAGAAATACTTCTGGTATTTCGATATATGAGCATATTAGAGCATACAGAGCTTAACTAAGAAAAGAAATGCTTTTCTTAAATCTCAAGTAAACATTTTCATCTCAGTCTTGGGGCCAAGCAACTGCCTACTTAATTTTAGATGAAAACAGTTTATTTCTTCTTTTTTTGGCTAACATAATTAAATGTTGGGTAAAGTGAGTGCATCAACAGTTGACTGAACAGCGAGCGCGCTGGTCATTCAAAACAAATGCGAAATTGATGAGCTAGGCGAATGACAGTCCATGACACGCCCACCTCGCCAATTCCATTACAAGCCGAACGTGCTGTCCTCATCAACAACAACAGCAGCAGCAGAAGCAGCAGCGAAAGCAGCGACAGCAGCAACAACATCATCAACAGCATCAGCATCAGCATCAACATCATTATGACGTTTGCATAATGAACACGCGGCGAACTGTGTTCGATAAATTGTCGAAATTCGTTTTGACTAAAAGTCAATAAAAGTCCACTTAAGGCTTCATTGTTGTCCGCAGCCGGAACTCGAAGCAGATCCAAGGGAGCAATGGCTACAAGTTGTCCACTGAATGTTGCTGCTGTCGTTGCTGTTGCTGTTGCTGCTGCTGCTGCTGCTGTGCATAAAAATTGTTTTTTAATGCGCGCACATCAATAGTCAAGCCAAATAGTCCGCAGCAAATTTAACTACCAACATTTTGTTGCTCACTTCTCGCTCTGTTTCGCTGCCATAAAAAACACAAGCAAAGGCAAGCAGGGGTTGGCTTGGGGCCAGCTTGGGGGTGGCTTTTAGCACCTAGGCCGGACAGCAGCAGCAACAGCCGCAGCTACAGCTCTGACAGCTACAATAAGAGTGCTCTCAACTCTGGCTGACATTAACATAGTTTCTAGCTAGTTTTCGTTCAGGTTTAGCCGTCGTTTTTTCTGCTTTGGCATGCACGAGCCGAGCCCTTTTTTGTTTGAAATTAGCTTACGAAACCTTTTAGGGCTGGGGCTTGTTTTGGCCAGACAAACAATAAATTTAACTTGGCTTTCACTTTGTTAAGAGCGATGCGCAGCTCATTAGCCATGTACTCGTATACCTTTAACCGGCTAATGCGACTTTAACAACAAGTTTTTGGCAGCTCAAACTTTGCCTGCTGCCAGCTGAGGCAGGGGCAGGGGCAGAGGCAGGGGCTGGCAGTAGCAGGAGGCGTAGCTGACTGTAGACTGTTGCTGCGCATAGTAGCAGCTCGCATGAGTGTGCGTGTGTGTGTGTGTGAGTGTGGCTAATTAGAACACATTTCTTCAATTTAACCTGAACAACCCGAGCTGACAAAAGGAGCCAAACAGCAGCCAGCCGAGGGTGAGGGTGGGGGCGAGGGCAATGAAGCTTGAGTTCGATTTAATGAAACACATTACGCAGCAAAGTGGAAGTTGTGCGTATGAGTGCAGGGGTGGGTGTGTGTGTGTGTGGGAGTGAGAGAGGGCGAGAGAGTGGGAGGGATGTTGGCATTCATACAGCATGCGCATTTTTGTTAAATCATTTCCAATGAAAACGCTTAAAACTTTTCGCATGAATGTTATTGTTGCTGATGCTGATGCTGCTGCTGCTGCTCTTATCGTTGTTGTTGTTGAATTTGACAAATATTTATGCTAATAAAAGTGCCAACAGTTTTGGCTTGGCAACATTCGAACTTTGTTGTTGCTGCTGCTGCTGCTGCTGCTGGGCCACGTGTGTGGCAGAAACTTTCCGTGTTTCGTTGCCTGAAAGGGTTGAGCGGGTGGGATGTGGGGTGCCGGATGCGGGCCGGGTGCTTGGGTTGTTTTTGGTGGTTTCAACTATCGTTGAAGGCTTAACGACCACTTAGAGCACCACAGCGCTGTGGTGCGTGATTATGCACTTTCAGTTTTAGCACGGCTTTAACCAGATGAACATATGTGGCTCGACCTTGTAATCCCTTTATGTAGTTTCGAAGCTTTGGCTCGATTGCCGTTAGTTGGCATTGCGGCATGGTCTAGTAAATATAATTTATTTTATTTTTTAGTTTTTAGAGCTGCTGCTGAAGTTAATTTTTGCCATTTATAGTTTCTTCTCGATAAAGAAATATATAAAATTTTAAAAAAGCTTTCACCTTTCTCTCTCTCTTTCCCCCTCTCCCACATTTCTTTTGTAGTTCTATACATACCCATATATTTCTTATCAATCAACGAATTTAATTGCCTATCCTTAATTCCAACCTGGCTCTTTTATACGTTTTCTTAAGTTGACATAATTTTCAGCTAAAGTTGAATTCCTTACCACAGTTGAATTTTACTGCAGTTTCTTTCATTATCACATAGCTGAAGATTATTTTGAGAATACTTTGTACTTTGCTTATTCAACTAAACATTTAGGATTATAAACAGATATGATCCAAATGGATGCATCTCTTATTCAGACCCAGTGTTCCTCAGTACGATATTCATTGCAGAGGGCTATCTCTCATCTCTATCTTCATAATACACAATCTTTCTCTCTCTCTCTCCCTGTGTCAACTCTACAAGTTCCCTCTCACTTTCACACAGATTCACGCGCTACTCTCTCGTTAAATTTCTCTTATTCTTTCTCTCTCATTCCTTGCATCTCTCTATTATCTCCTCCACTGGATTATCATACAATGTAATTTAAAGAGATTTGAGATTCACATATCGATTCACATTTCGGCACTGGCGTTTGTCATTCGTCAACATCAAAGTCTGCTGATGGCTGCTTGGCCATGCTTTTAACTTGCCTCAATTAGAATTGCCAGAGGGCCAACAGCGACTTCCGGCCGAGTCGAGACTTCGAGACTCGAGAATCGAGAGCCGCCAGCCATAGCCATAGCCACAGCCACAGCCACAGCCAGGCGGACCGAATTTGACTTTATTAAATTAACGTTTCATGTTCGTTTAATGAACAAAGTAAAGACGAAAATAATGATGCAGTTAGTTAGCCCAGAGGGGGTGGCTGACTGTGCGTGCGAGACGAGACGAGTGGAGCAGTGTGGGGGAGGTGTTGCGGGGGCTGAAGTAAACGTGTCGCTTACACGAAAACAAAAGACGGCAAAGGCGAAAAATGCCGCAAGATGTTGCCGCATTTTGTTGCGTTGGCAGCGACGTCGACGTCGACGCACGGCGAACGGCGAACGGCGCACGGCGTAGCGCGTTGCTGCGGCTTTTTGCGTAACAAGCCACTCTAATGACAATATTGGCACTTACAACAATAACAACAGCAGCCGCAAAACAGCGACGGTAACGGGACGCCCCAAACTCTGGGCGCTGAAGCTGGCCAACAACAACAGCAACAGCAACAGCCCGAACAACAACAAGAACCGTAATAATTTTTGTGGTTATTACCAAGATTACAACAGGCAACAACCAAGGCAATGGCAATGGTAATGGCAATACACACACACATACAGACACAGATACATACACTCAGACGTTAGCTAAAACATGTCGCACACAGGCATGTTGACACACAGGCATACCTACACACACACACACACACACACATATATACACATATGTATGTGGCAACATTTATGGTCTGCTTAGAATTGACGGCGCTTAGCAGACGCCGTGCCAGCATCGGTCCGGGGGGAGAGACTTCAAGGCGCAATGTTTTCATTTTTAATGAAAGCACGTAAAATGCGAAAAAGTCTCGCACACAGTCACACACATGTGTGTGTGTGTGTGTGTTGGCTGGCATTCATAGATTTGCTTTAATTATAATTCTAGACGCGTTTATCACATCAACAACAAAACAAAGCACGCACACACACACACATTGGCATTTTTTTTGGCAGCAGTTCAACTGTGTACTTGTACTTGAAATATTATACACTCACACACACACACACACACACATGCACACATGTACACAATGTGCTCTAATGCGTGCGTGTGTGCCCACAAAATGTGTTTTTCATCAGCTAAGCCAACATAAAAACTAACAGACACAGACACACACACACACACACACACACACACACATACACTCATTTGCCTGGCAAACAAATTTCTGTTTGCCATTTTTAAATATTGTCTGTATCCCAGCAATTTTTCAATTTACTATACGTTTTATTATCGCATCGTGTATTAAATTCCCGATTCTTGTGCATTCGCCAAATATTTGTTGCCCCAAAAACTCGCAAATATTTTAATATTTGAATATTTTGTTAGCAAATATTGAAAAGTATATTAGGAAATTGATGGGAAATGGAATGCGTCGATAATTGAATAGCTGCCGCATTCCAGATAGTTTCTGCTCCATGTGGCATTCGGGCTTAAGGTATGTGCTCTTCGAGCATTTATAGTTTGCATATTTCCACTTACCATCGCATTTATTTACTTTTGGGCAAATTTGTTTTTTTTTTTTCCGTTGGCTTTTGTTGTTTTTCAAGTATTGTTGCGTGTGCTTTGTATGTGCCTCAAATATTTATGAAATGTACTTAAAATTCTTGATGGCATCATTTTTCAAATCATATTAAAGCATTCCATGTAAAGCAGGATGAAGCTGGACCAAAAGCTGGCATAAACAATTTCAGGTTTTTCGCTTGTTGAATGTGAAATTTAAGATTATAGGCTAAAAAGAGAATGTGTGGCATTTTAGAGATAATAGAAACTGTTTTACATTTGAGAATAAACTAAACAATTGCGTAGAAAATTTTATATTGCATACTTTTAAGGGCATGCAACATGGGAATTTAAATGCGCACAAATTACAAAATTAGAGTAAGATCTTTAAGTATATAAAATTCTTTTATTTTTGTAGGGCTTTATAAATTTTTTCCCCCGTAAATTCTAATGAATCAATTTCCATATTGTAAAAATATATATATATTTAAGTAGCAAAGACAATGTGCTCAAAAATATCAAACACAACACTTTGTATACAGTAAATTGATTAAAAATAAAGTGTCCTATATAAATTAAATAATTAAAAAAAAAAAAATTCTTTATTCTTGGCTCAGTTAAAAAGGATTTTATTTTTTTAAAGAATTTAATACATACAATGTAAAATATCTGTGCAATACACCTTTAGTGATGGAATATAGGACCAACTTTCATGCTGGTATCAATTAGACTCAGAGATAGTATTCTATCTATCAACCTAATAGTTGACCCAATCATTTCAAATTCCAAATGTATTCCCTTTTTAAGGTCTGTTCCTAGAGGTGTCTAAACCTGTATCTTCGATTGTACCTGCGAGCTTGTATAGTAAAATGTGACAGCAAGGATCGTTAGTCTGGTATTAAAGCAGCTTTGAGTAGATCATCAAAATTACAAATAGTACAGCTGTAACTAGATCTCCATTTTATCATAATAAAATTGTTCTTAGTCATATTCTATTATAATTTGCCCTAGTTGCCAGAACTTATGCAAAAAATATGTTACTTTTAAATTTAAATTATTTAAAATTGTTAATATTATCTCACGACTCTAGAGCTCATAAAAAGCATATATCTGAAATTTGATTTACTTACTTTAAGAATGAATAAAATTTTCCTAAGACTTTACGGCCTCTGAATAGTTGAAACAATTTTTTATAAACCAGTTTATGTATGAAACTTTTGGCTTCTTCATTGAACTTCACTCCAGTGGGTGCAATCCGAAACTTTTATAACAGAGATTTATCGAGATTGCATGCTAAATGAATCCATCTCTTACTAGAACCGAACAGAACTCGACAAATTTCAAAATATTTGCTTGGGTTTAAGATATTTTCGGATATTTATAAGAGAAGTTAATATTGAAATTAACATTTAAATTTCTGAAATCTAGAAGCAAATTCAAGAAATTTAAATGTTAATTACAATATTAATTTGTCTTAAAAATATTCGAAAATTTGTTAACCGTGCTGAGTCATGCCTTTAGCTGCATAATAAATGAAAACAAAAACAAGAATTTTCCATTGCCTCCAATATCACGTAAACAAATTTATCAAATGGATATCTCGAATTCTCTTGGTATAAACTCTGGTTACAGTTGGTTAGCATTGACTGCAAATACTAACATCAGGTAATAGAGTTTTTAAAATGAACATTTTAGCTGCTAATTAGAATAGCCGGCAGCTAAGCAGCTTATTTCCCCTGCACCTTGCATAAAATATGATTAATTATGCGAGCTTTGTGTATTTTATTAAAATTTGTATTCGTTGTTGTTTATATGTTTTATTTGTTGTGTGGCTTATTTAAATGTGTGGGCATATGCCAGGGCGAGCGAATAATCCCAATTAAGCTCACTCTGAAACTAAAAGCAGCTGGCGGCATCGGCTATGAAGGCCACATGAGTCGCTGCTTAACGTAGACAATATATTATGTATTTTGGATTTGGGGGAGAGTTTAGCAAATTGTTATAGTACCTACAGGGATATCTGAGGTGAGACCTTGACGACCAACACAGCAGAGCAGAGCCGAGCACAGCAACAGCTGGGTCAATGGCATGTCAAAAGGTTAATACTCCGACTAAAATAGAAAGATAAATACAATGGCTGCCAGGAAAGGGCATATGAGATATGCAGATATAGATGTAGATGTATGTGTGAGCATGGAAGATAATATTTATTTGATGTTTCCGTTATCATTGACAACAGCAACAGCACACACAGACACAGAGAGGGAGGGAGAAAGAGAGAGACAGAGAGTCTCGAGTGGTGCAGTCAGCAGACAGAATGAGAGGGAGAGAGAGAGAGGAGCAGCACTCCAAGTCCTTTGGCAGTGCATTTGCCCGTCTGTGCTTGGGCATGCAATAATCTAATGTGTAAATACATATGAATTGTAAATGTGGGCGTGGCGCATGCAATATGTTACATGCCACTAAAAGAGGCGCACAGCCAAAGTGCCAGCTGAAAAGGCAAACGGCAAAAGGCAAATGGCAAATGGCAAAAGATTTGCCTTCAGCTGCTAGATGAAGTTTTGCCTAGTTGCTTTTATTGCCTGAATAGCTTCATCTGGTTGCATGCCAACAATTGCCGGCGAGCGGCTAGACGCCGGCACGTGCACTTGACTGTGGGCCCGGACAAAGCGCGACGACAGCTACACACATAGGCGAGGAGATGCCAGCGTCGCCAAAAAGTCAATAATAATAGGTTTGAAAGCGAGCGAGGACGAGCGCAAGCAAAAAGAAACTACGCAGACAAATTCGTTTGAGAAGGGTTAAGGAATGTAATAATACTTAAAAAAAAAAGAAAAAAATTGAAATTCGACGCTGCCAAAGGCGTATCAAACGACAACAACAACGAAGATGAAGCGAGACTAGAGGCTCAACGAAAAAGTACAATGCGTGCGGCTCGACACGGGGCGTATGACTTATATTCAAAGTTGTCGTAAGCCGTTCAACGATCTCGGCGCTGCCTGCTGGGCACGTCTTTGGCTGTTAGTGCTTGCTGCTTGACTTTTAAGTGGTATTTACTCATGTTGCTGCCAAACCAACCACCCCCCACCCGCACAGCCGATCCCTAACCCTCCCGCATCCACATATGCTGGCCGTGTTGTGTTGCAGTCAGTTCGCTTCGATTTGTCATTTGGCTGCCAGACAGACAGACGAGCGAGTGAACGAGCAAAGGAGTGAGCGAGACAGCAGCTTTCAATTCTTTGCATACTTTTGTGTGTTGAATTCGAATTCAATTTCTGATGCTGAAAGGTTTTTAATCTTGTTTTCTGCCCACCCAACCGCCAACACCTTCAGCTCAATTTAAGGCAACTCTTCCAGCTGTTGTTGTTGTTGTTCTTGCTGGCCTAAAGCAACCCTCGTTATATTGGCCGGCCAGTTGATTAGCTCAACCAGCCCTTGGCCTTGTGGCTGGCTGTTTGCATAGCTGAGCGGAAAAGTCTGTTCGAGTAAAATGTTTTAAATAAATGAAAGGGCCTATTCATTGCCAGGGCTTGATTAGGTGCAGCTTTCATTCATATACACCTGACAAGGCATGCATATAACACCTGCCTAACTGTGACATGTCCGAAAATATTCAAGCATTTTAATTGCATTTCTTTTTTCTTCAATTTTTTGTCACGTGTTTCACAAGCGGATTAAAATCTGCCAAAGGGCGTTTGTCTTTGTTTTATTCTATTTTGCTCTGCGAACTGTTGCGCGATTTTTGGATTTTTGGATTTTTAATTGATTTTTGAACAGTGGCACGAAATTTGTGACGATTCGCGTGACATGCGTCCGGGCTTCAACAAAAAATGCCAATGCATTTTTAGCATTTTTACGAGAGGGAGAGAGACAGAGAGAGCGAGATGAAACCGAAAAAGCAGAAAGAAAAATAAAAGTGAAAGTAAAACAAGAATTTCCAGCAGAACATTTTTTCGGTAGCACCAAAAAATGCTCTAGCCGTGCGTGTGTGAGTGCGTGCGTGTGCGTGTGTGAGTGTGTGTACGTATGTGCCGTTAGTCTGTGCACGCATTTTGCAAATTTACCACAAAGCAACCCAGAATCCAGCCACAGCGCCAGCTCTCAGCTCACAGCTCTCCGCACCGGCAACGGCAACGACTCAGGCTTTGGTGTAGATTATAAAAGTAAACCGAGGGCCACGTAGCAAAGGGATATAAAGCGTAAACTCACGCACACATTGCGAACAATAAAATAACACACAACAAAAAAAAAGAGGAAACAAATCAAAAAAAAAAAAAAAAAGCGAGAGCTGCGTCCACGTAACGTTTCAACTGAGAAAAAAAAAACAGTGAGCGAAAAAAATCACACGCACCCGAAATAAAACACATTAAAAATGGCAAACAAAATGGCGGACATATTTCTCGCAGGCGTCTGCAGAATGCCGAAAGGTAAACTGCTGCTGCCTGCCTCCTGCTGCCTCCTGCTGGGCGCACGCGAAAGAGCTCTGCCAAATTTCCACATTTGTTTAGTGCTTAATGCCAGCCGCTTTGCATGCCAAACAGGTGCTATGTAACTTATCAGATTGGCCCGCAAAGCAACACGGAATGAAACTGATTTATGTACTAGCGAATGCCAGTGAAAAATGCCCAAATTGTGACTGCCATTGCGTTTGTCGCTCTTTCATACATAAACCCTGGAGTAAGAGCAGGAGAGAAGTAGAGAGAGAGAGAGAGGAGTGAAATATGAATTCTGAATTTGGTTTTGGTATGACATATATGATGACATGACGTACTACAATTCATAGAACATTATTATCAAATATTATCCAAATTTATAGGAAATAGAGGGCGAGGAAGAGATATGGGGAGAAAGGGTGACATAGTGAAATGAAGAAGTAGGCAGTTATGTATAAACATTTATTATCGTTTAGAAAGTGGAAGAGAGTGAGGAATATAGAGAGATAGAGGGCGAGATAAGGAGGGAGAGAGAGAGAGAGAAAGAAAGAGAGACAGCGAGGGAGAATGAGACAGATGAAGGAAGATAGGTTGCCCAATACATATCAGCATATCGTTAGCCTTTTCCCCATCATAATGTTTAAGGGAGATAAAGAGAGAGACAGAAAATAGAGAGGGAGAGAGAAAAACAAGAACAGATAGAGAGAGGGAGAGAGGAATAAAGATATACATTGAAATAAAATAAATTATACAGTTACCAGAGTATAATCGAATTGTTTCATAATCAGGAAAGAGAGAGAGGGGAAAAGATATAGACAAACACGAAATTAAGAGACATAAAGAATATTATGGAAGGAAAGAAAGTGCCCTATTGTAATATTATAGTATAAGGATCTAATAGCTTTTTAATTGGAAAAAATGAGACAACGAAGGAGATAAATTAATATGCTGAAAAGGCTACATTTTAGTTATATCTGGAAGATATTTTATAATATACACATATATTGTGGGGTAATTATGAATGAAAACTTTAACATAAGGAGAGAGAAGAGAGGAAAAAGAGAGTATATATCAACTGCAGCTAATAATAGAATTTTGTATACATACTTCCCACCTCACGCTTTCCCACTGCAGGGTATCTAGCACTATTCAAGCCCTGGCACCTCGCCTACTTCACTTTATTTCACTTTGCTTTTAACTGAAGATCTTAAGCAATCCAGACAGGCAATGCCGCATTGGTTGCGTCTGCCCAGACACCTGTGTGGTCCATTCACCTGCGCCACTCAGCCCTCCCTTCCCTCGCACTCCACTCTGCCAGTCACTGCGAGCTGCAACTGCGATATTTGCCATCGATTTAATAAATAAGCCTGTAAACAGACAAATAAAAACCAGACACTGATGGCGCCAACGTAATTTTGGTTTATAGTCGCGGATCTGTTAATGCGCTGGCTGCTCGTCGCCTGTTCCTCCCCTTGACCACGCCCCCCTTCCCCCGTATCAGCATCATGAGAGACGCCCATAAATAAAAACCAACGAGGCTTGAATTTTGCATGCATTTCATTCAGTTTTAAAGTTTTTTTCTTCCATTTTCGCTACCAGCGAGAAAAAGCGCGTGAAAATTGCCTCCGTATAAATAATGGGCGCCAATGGAGCACCGCCAGGAGCAGCACCGCCCACAGTGTGTGCCGCTGCATTATAGTGTTTACTGTTGCAATTGCCTGTAGTTATTTATGACTCCGCAAACACTTATGCGAGGCTCTATTAACAAATCGTTAGCAGAACTAACAGAGCTGCCCACATTTTATATACCCTATCAAAAGTGAACTTGAATTATTCACTTTTGTGGCTTTGATATGGTTTATATATCTTATATGTTATACATATTATTTATAGAACTATATGCTAAATTCTTTTTAGTTTGATCGTTTTCTTTCTGACTCTCTGCCTTCCTGTTGTCCTCTCTTTGTGTCGACATTTTAAGTTCTGACTCACTCTCCCTCCCTTGGTCACTCGTCTTGTATCCATGTATATGTATGCCATTGTCTCCCTCTCTTTCTTTCTCTCTCTCTCTCTCTCTCTCTCTCTCTCTCTCTCTCTTGCTATATGTGTTCAAACTTTTTCTTAAATAATATCTATATCTTTGTCCCTCTCTGTTTTAATAATTTCTTCTCGGTGTGTAGATATTTTCCTTTTTTTTCTCTCTCTCTCTCTCTCTGTCGCTCTCTCTCTCTCTCCCTCTCCCTCTTTGTCACTCTTTTTTTGTATGCCACTCTCTTTTTCGCTCTATGTCTATCTCTCTATCTCTATCTTAATCTTACTTACTACTCTCTCTCCTTGTCTCTCTCTCTCTCTCACTCTATTCTAGATTTCTGTGTTTCTCAATCCATCGCTCTTCTTTATCTGTCTCTCTCTCCTGTTCTGTCTCTCTCTCTCTCTCCCTCGCTCTCTCTTTCTCCTTCTCTCTCTCTTCACCCACTATCTTAGCCTTTTTAATGTGTATTTGCTATTCACTGCTCTAGCAGTTTGCTTTACTCCAATTGCCATTTGGGAGCTGCGCCAAAAGTTGAAAAGGTTTCATGCAAATAACTATGCCAAGCAAAAAGGTTTCATTCAGTTAACTATGCCAAGCGAAAAGGCCCAAGGAATTATGTTAACTATTTAAGTTGAATGCTGTACAAACTTTATTTTAAGTTAAGATCATATTCTTGGCATTCTTTATAGCCAGGCCAGAGCACGCCCACTCCCACTCCCACCCCCATTCCCTGCCCACACGCAAAGTGGCTGCAATTTCGTTGGCAGTGACCAAAAAGCCCAAAGCACAGAGACAAAAGCCAAAAACTTTCTTTCTGGAGCGCCGCATGAGGCAAATCATCGAAATTGTTAGCTCCACGCTTTTGGCCACATTCAGCATGGCAGACCACATTTTGGCTCTAATAAATCCAGACAAAGGCTGCCTTTTGGCAAGCACAAATTTATGGCCGACGCAAACTTGGCGATTTGTTCGGGCTTATAATTCACGCTTTAATTGGTTAAGTCAGTGGGCGCTGAGAGGAGCCCAAAAACAGTTGCGATTTATTTATTGGACCTTAAATGTAAAATATTTGGCGCAAAATCAAAAGATGCGTCCATGCTAAATCATATGAGTTATTTATGTGGCCGATGCAGCCAACGCCAGCCCAGACACTTGGCTAATTATGGTTGGCCAGGACCGGCAGGAAGCTGGCATTAAGCGCTCCATATAGGCTCCCTAAGCCTTGGCTACAATCAGCTCTGCGCCTGCTGCTGTCAGCTCAAGAAATTCTCCCCCAGGGCACAGCGCACAACAATACCAATTAGTCGGCTTTGCGTCTCCGCTGTCCAGGCCAGGCCAAGTCTCAACCCTCATCACAGCCCCAACAGTAAACGTCCACAAAATGTTGCTTAAGCCGCTTCAAAGAATTAGACTTCCAGGGTGCTAGAAAAGAACTAAACAAATTTGTATTTAAAGCCAATTTCTGTGAGAGTGCAAACAGACATTCAATTTAAAGCAACTGAGGGATAGAACTTTGAATCCATTCAGAGTAGCCTCTGAGAACATAAAGATAGCTTCATTTCTTTCTATAACTAATGTATGTAATTTAGAAATCAATATGATTCATGCTTTTGGATTTCAGGTATTTATTAGAGTTTATAATAAAATCATGATAATAATATTGTTTTCTGTTTATAATAATTTTTGATGAGTTTCAAAGTGACGAAAACTACTGAAGCAGCAGAGCCTGGGATGTCAAAGGGCAACTCGAATATGGCAATATGGAGATAAAATAAAAGAGGTAATCCAAAAGTAACTCGAGAGAATATACTATTATTCTCATCCAGAAGACGTCTGTGGACTGTACCCCAAGGATCTGCTAAGCCACGCACTAGAACTAGGAGAATTCTGGCCTGGTGAACATAAATATATGGATATATATATAAATATTTATATACCAGTATATCCACCAAAATTTGATTTAATCTTTACAAAAGCTCTTTGTTTTATTGTAATATTTTAATATTTATTTATTATGTATTTTCCTTACATTTCCTAAATATAGTATTTAAATACTATTCAACAATCCTTAAAATAACAAAACATACCCTATAAAGCCAAATTCTGACTGACTATTCGTAATATTTCCTGTCTTTTGTCATTTATATGCGTAGAAAATGGATTGGATCATAACTTAGTTAAATGAAACTGTACAACATTTTAATTAAGTTAACTCTACATAGCTGCAAAGCAACTTTGTAGTTGTTCATTCTGCTCAATTCCGCACGGATTTCAGTTTTCAACACTTGAAAAATAAATCTAATTTTTTTCTCTTTGTTTTACTTGGATTTGGCTGCGAAGGCGGTAAAAATGAAATGTTTTTGTCACAGCACAAAGTCGGCAAAGGTTGTTGTTATATATATTTTTTTTTTCTCGCACACAAGTGTTTTCTTTAGCGCTCTGTCTCCTACTCTCTCTCTCTCTCTCTCTCTCTCTTTCTCTCTTACACACAGAGAGACTCTCTCTTAGTGCTTATCGCACGTCAAAGACGCTTTTTGTCTTTGCCCAAATCTGCTTCAATTTGAGCTCTGCTTTGACTTCGGGTAGCGTGTAAAAAGTTCTGTTGTATAAACATTGTGTGATTGTTAGAAAAACATGTGCCGCTGGCATACAAAAACAGTCACACACACACCCACATACACCCACACATACACACATCCAAATGGAGACAAAGACAAACTCATCAAATAGCGCCATCTTCTGCATATGCGAATGTCCTGAAACGCCTTTACCTCTGCCTCTGCCGCTGTCTCTACCTCTGCCTCTGCTTCTTCCTCTGCTTCTGCCTCTGCATCTTCCTCCATCTACTTTTGCTCCGCTTCTTCTCATACTCATTGTGCTTTATGACGAAAAATCGCATATTTTTTCTGCACTGTGTATCCAACTCATTGAGTGTACGTGTACGTCTATGCGTGTGTGTGTGTGTGTTGATATAAACTCGCTTTTATAGTCCTCAGATTAGGTTAATCCTTTCGCTGTTTGCCATTGAGATCTCTGACGGCCTTTTGTTCTAATGATGAGCGCATCGTTAAGGCGCGTGTGAAAAGCCCGGCTATAACTCTTTTAGCCCCCCCCCCCCTGCTTGTTGGCCTAATGAAAGCAGTTACAGTTCATCCGCACACACACACACACACATGCAGCTTTGGTGTGCTTAATGAATTCGGGCTGCTGGCTGGCTGGAGGAGAAGGAAAAAAAAAGAAGAGGAAATCAGCTCAAGACTTGATAATCAAGTTGACGGAGGCAGTTGCCGCGTTCGCCTGCTGTCAACTTCAGCTTGCCGCGTGGCCTTTTGTATGGCAGCCCACCCTCTTGCCACCCCGCCCCCATCGCAATCCACACCTCTACAGCTTGAGCAGAGTTCAACATAATTTACGACGTATTAAGCGATTTTAAACATAAACTTGTTTTTGTTGCTACATTTCTTTTTGCTCAGATAGGCCGCCAGATAAAAAGGTGTGGCACCCAAACACACACACACACACACACATACACCTATACACTCTGTAGTACGTATGCAGTTGACATGTGCGTTGATGTTGATTAAATTAATGAAATAAATTATGAGTAGCGTCGCGTCGTCTTTTTTAAATTGAGTGTGAGCCATCTTGAAATTAATAAAGTGACTGACTGGGCGTGGCGGGAGGTGTAGCTGAACGTATGTGTGTGTGTGCATGTGTGCAGCCATTTTTGTGTCTTGCGTGTACTTTTTTAATTTCGCATAAAAATAAATAAAGTGTTTAAGCCAGCGACGACGACGACGACGACGACGACGACGATGAGCTGTCTGACGTGGGTGACGTTGTCTGGGCACCTGATTTATGCCGGGCCATAGATGAGCTTGTAACGGCATTATGCATGCCACAATTTATGCACGTGCTTAACGCGATATGCATTTCATTACGCATACGCCACATTGGCCAAGCAACGAGCGAGTGCACACAAGAAGCAGAGCAGTCTGAAAGCTGATGAAGTTTTGAGTTATGAATAGAGAGAGGCAGACAGAGAGCGTGAGAGAGAACTCAGTTTGTGCTACACAGTAATTGAAATGTTTTTAGCTAAGCTGGAATATTCCAATAGAAGAAGCCAGAGAAGGTAATTCACATTTTCAATCTCACTTTCTATAGGCTTTGGGTTATGCTGCCTAATTGGATCTTTATTTTACATTCCTTCCATCTTTCCACAATCAATCGTACACGATATTCCCATTTGCTGCAAAAATTGGCTCGATAAGAGAACTGTCACAATGGGTTTTCAGGCCGGAATTGTTGCTGTGGTTGTTGTTGTTGTTGTCCTGTCGAGAAATGCAATAAAAACGCATGACGAGAATGCAGGCCGTTTACAGTGCGTAACCCCAACAACAGCAATGACAATCATCTACAGTGGCTGCAATGCAATGCGACTAAGTACGACTTACCACGCCCCCAACCCTGCCAGCCCTGTTGTCTCCGTGCAGGACAATGCCTCCGCCTCCTGCTCTGGGGAGGCAGGTCAACAAATTTTGAATGCTGCAGCCGTGTCAGGGCAAACGCAAGCTGGACATGAACAGTAATGGATGCAATGCAATGTGCAATGTGCAGAGTGCAGAGTGCAGAGTGCAATGGGCAGTGTGCAGTGTGCTACTGCTGCAGGAGAACAATAACAGCAATGCCAGTTGCATCAACAAAAGCCACCAAATTAGCCGACATACATACGCGCCTCTCACAAAAGACTTTGCTGAATGTCCTGCCTATGGCTACGTTCGAGGCTCCCACACAATGGAGCTCTACAAATTGTAAGCTAACATTACAGAGATATAGACGGAGACAGCGAGAGAGAGAGAGAGGGAGAGAGAGAGAGAGTGAGAGGCATAGCGAGAGAAGAGTTGAAGCCAAATGTCAGATATCCTTTAACTGGCAGACAGCTTGAACCGCAGTCTGTTGACTGACTTTTGTAACCTGCTCAGCAGCACCTGCCCGGGACAGGTGTATGCGTGTGTGTGCGTGTATGTTTGTGTCTGCCGCATTTTCGAACATCCCAACAAAGTGTTTTACCTCGCACCATAAAAAGTCACAGCTGCCACTGTCACTGGCAAGGCCCAAAACTGAATGTACTCGAAAAAGCAGAAATAGTTGACATTTGAGCTGTTCTTGGCATAAATGTATAAATAAATGATGGAATCAGTTATTCTAAAAATACGTATATGTTTATATGCGAATATTTACAATGTTAATGTTCAAGTCTTCATTAACAATTTTAGCTTTCAAGCTATTAAAATGTCAAACCAGATGGATTATATGAAATCTGAGTATTTTTTAAAGGAAGTACAGCAGTAAATATGAATGATGAAAGAATGGAAGAACAGACGGATGGTCTTAGAGGCGGACAGGTGGACAGCCGGACGGAAAATGGATGGACGGAGAGAAGGACGGATAAACTGATAGAAGGATGGACGAATCAATAGACGAAATGAAGGACGAATGAATCAAAGAAAGGAAGGAGAAATGAACAAACGTCTGGATACTTGAATGGACAGACGGAAGGACGGCCAGAGGATGGAAGACGAGATAGACGAATAAAAGTACAGTTATCTCGCCGCCCTGATCAAAAATATACATACCATATGCAGTCTGCCACGCCTTCTATTATCTGGATGATGAAACGACAGAAAGACGAAAGCATGAAAATATGGAGAAACGTATAGACGGATTGGGATTTTAAGAGAGAGACGGGTGAATAGAAGCACAGATAGCCCGTCGCCCTGATTAAGATAAGATGAGTATCAATAAAGTACAGTAGAATCCGGTTATAACTACTCTGCCTAGAGCGTCCGCACGGTTAATTCGACGAAAATTCTATTCAAACTTATATGAGCAAGCTTATACGGTTGATGCGGCTTCCGGGTACACCGTCGTTATAACCGGACTCTACTGTACTTTATTGATACTCATTTTGTACTGCACAGGAAAAAGTGCACTCAGTTTCAGAATGAATGATTCAAGTGCCCTTTTGGATGCATCCATGCAGATGTCTAGACCTACAATTCACAATTCACTGAGATCGATAATGAACTCCTTTAAGTTTAATCTCTACAATACAACGAATCAGAACAACACCTTTCGTATTTATGCCCTAGTTTCATGACATAATTGTAGTCTCACTTATGCCATTATAGCATCTGAGCTTTCTATTGGTTCACACTCCCTCTCCCTCCCTCCCAGATCAAATTTGGTAACATTCATTAGCCTTTGTTGTTGAAATTCACATTGGCCATCGTTTCTAATCAATGTCCACATCGTATGGAATGCAATATGCCAATCAAGTCGTAACTGTTCAATTGGCCATCCTTGCAGCTGGTTAGCTGAGAGTGCAGCGCAGAGTATTGAGTCTATACTGAGGAGGGGGAAACAACAATTTCAATTAATTCTCAGCGCGTTATGCAACTGCAGTGTGACATTTATTCAATAGCAAAATCAGAGTTCCAAGTTAATTACATTCTAGAAATCATTATTCCCATCAACGCCGTCGTCGTCGTCGTCATCGATGATGGCCAGACGACGTCGCTTGGCCGGCTCGGTGCTGGCTGGCTTCTTGCGTGCCAGAAAATTGATATCCTCGTCGTCGGTGTCGGGCTCATCGCGTTGTTGGCCATCCTCCTGCTCATTGTCGCTGCGTGGGCGTTTGTTTGTCTTGTAAGCAGGCATGGCGCCAGCATCATCGTTGTCGCTATCCGAGTCAATTACATTAGCACGACGTGTGCGCTGCAAGGATGACGAGGCGACACTCGCGGAGGCGGAGGCGGAGGAGAAGTTTGCCTTGATTGTGTTATTCGCCTGCAATGTGGCATTCTCTTTGTCATGCTCCGACTCGGCTGGCTGCTCTCGCTCTTGCTCTTGCTCCTCCTCTTCGAGCTCTAGCAGCCGCGCCCTAAAGCCCTCCGAATTGAACTCGAGTGCATCATCCTGCTCGCCCGGCTCCAGCCCATCTGTTGCCGGCTGGCTCGCCTCATCGAGAACCATATCCTTCAATTTGATTTTAGTGGCGCGTTTAGCTTTCAATTGTTCAAATAAATCATCCGTGTTTGGCTTGCCAGCCAGCTCCTGCTTCTGCTCCTGCTCCCTCTTCTTTTCCTTCTCCTGCTTCCGCACCGTTTGAGCTATCCGTTGTGTCTCCTGCTCTGCATCGGACTCCTCGCTGGACACATCAGGCTGTCGCCTTCTGCGTGCCAATTTGCGCGCTATTTCATTGACTTCCTCCTCGTCCGAGGAGTCCTTTTGTTGCAGCTTAGCTTTCGCTTTGCCCTTCTTGGAGCGCTTGCCCTTGGCCCTTGCTGGCGGCTTGCGCTGCTCGGCCTCGTCGTCGCTTTTGTTGAACATCAGGCTGTCCAGCTTGCGCTGTTGTTGTTGCTGAACTGATATATTCTGAGCCGCCGCCTGCTGGCGCTGCCTGCTGCGCTTATCCAAGTAGTCCTCCTCCTCCTCGTCCTCCTGCTCGCTGTCGCCCGCTGGCTGGGACTCCTCCTCGCTGTCGTTATCAGGCTCGACCTCCTCGCCGGCTACAATCTTGGCGCGCAGCTTCAGATCTGCCGCATTGAGATAAGTGGGTATGCGCCAATAGCTCTCCATGCCCACAATGGGCGGCTGCATGCCCAGGGCAACGAGCACCTTCTGAAAGTCTGCCTGCTCCATGGCAGCCTTTTGGCTATCGAGTAGCGGCAGCAGCGGCACACCATCATCGTCTTCGCCCGCCTCCTCGGCATCCTCGCTGGCATCTTCCAGGCACTCCCTGAGCCAGTCCAGCGCCTCTGCATCCACCTGGGCGATCAGAGCGCGCACAGTGCCCACATCCAAGGGCGTGCGCACACGAACTCGTGGCTTGGATTTGGACTTGGCCTTTGCCCTAGGCAGTGGCTCGCCAAATGTTGGTTCCTCCATGTAATCCTCCTGCTCCTGCTCCGACTCCTCGTCGCTAACGCCGCCCTCCTGCTTTTTAGCTAGCTTCCGCTTGCCCTTGCTCGCCTTGGCTGGCAGTATCTCCGACTTGTCCGCAATCAGATGCAGCTGCACCATTCGCTTCAGTATCTGCTGCTTGTTCCGCCGCTCACCAAACGCATCCACAATGCGCTGCAGGCAGTCTAGGTAGAGAGACAAGGGTAAGTTTTAATTGAAAGTGGGCGGCAGGAAATGACGCACCTGGCTCCAGGCGATGCTGATCGTATAAGCCGCTCAGCTCCTCATCCTCCTCCGGCTGCCACAGATTCTTGCCACCCAGCGCCGCCTTCGTCGATCGCTTTGTGGGCGCCTTGAAGAGCAGCCCCATTTCCTTCAGCTTCTTTAGCACGCCGCGTCGTGTGCGTGTCTTGTCTACCAAATTGTCCAGAATCCAATCAATCACATCTGAAAGCACACAAAGCACACACGCACACTCGACTAGATTAAAGCTGTTGCTTTGCTTTTTTGTGGTGTTAACTGGTTTCTGTTTTCTATTATTTTTTTTTTTTCTCTATATACTCTAGTGGAGGGTCTATTGGCTATGTGATATGAAATGAAATATTATGTACACATATTTATTAATCAAATAATATATTATTATGATGTACACATAAATATTATTAAAATCATATATACATATATATTTTTTGACCATTATATCTAGATATTCAACTGTCCATATATAAGATTTAATCTCTGTCTAGAAGTTTTTCATTAATCTATCTATTTTTTACCTATGTATTTCGTATCTGTCTTGGAATAAATTTATTATTATCAAAGTATAGAACTTTCATGAACTTTAAAATGTTATAAAAGTTATAAAGTAGAATCCGATTATATCATTGTTCAAGATACCGTCCTTATACCCGGAAAACGCTATAAACGTATAAATTTGTATGGAACACAATTTCCTTAACATAACCGTACGGACGCTATAAGCGGTGTCCTTATAGCATGATCCTACTGTAATTCAAATTTTTAGATTTTCATATAGGTAAACTGTTACCTTTACTTATTTCTCTATAGACTAGACTATTGAAAAGAATATACCAAATGAGATATATTATAGAGTATAGTATATAGACAGTATCTTAAAAATATACTCTCATTTTCCCTCTCTCATTCTACAAAGCAATTTATATATTTCTTTCTATTTAAAAAAATCTTTACTAATCATTTTAGTTTAGGTAAATGTTTTTTATATAAACCAGATATTTTAATAGAATAATTCTTGATTCTTCAATCAGAAACTATCACATCCAATCCCATTAAAAATATATCATCTTTATAAGCCATTTCTATTGTCCCTCTCACACATCATCAAGGGTATTTATCTTTCGACAACATGCACGTCACTATTCAATTTTGTTTTCTGTTTGGCCGTCTTTTTGTGTCCCGCTCTTGTGCCTCGAACGTTTTGATTGCTTTCATTCATTTAGCGTAAATTGGGTTTTAATTTACAGGCTGGGGCAGTTGTGGCCCCTGGTCGAGTATTTGTCATAGTTACCCTTATCGGTTTCGGGATTCCGTTGATTCTCCTCGAACAGGAAGCGCAGCTCCATCTCCTGCTCCTCGCTCCAGGCGCCCTTGGTGCCGCTGCAAAAACCGAAATGAATGGAAGGCTACAGAACAAGTTCTTCAAACTGGACGCCCAGCATCATTTATCAACTGTTGCCAGCCCCCCTCCCAGTTCCCAGTCCCTCCTAGACCGACTGACGACCAAAACTAGTCGCAGCAGCTAAACGACAGGCGCAGACAGCCTCAGCCAACGACTCAGTCAATCATGTGCCCATTGTGCTGATGGGCCTTTAACCCCAATGTGACAGTGCCACCAAGGCAGAGTCCCCTGTGCCCCGTTGGCCCTTGGCCCTTTGGCCCTTTGGCCCGCCCATCTAGTCTACCACTACTCACGCTTCATAGGCATCACAATAGCCCGTCTCGAGCTCGTTGGCCTCCCGTACGGTCTTGTAAAATAATAACTCTGCATAGATTTTTGGATTAGTTGGTGCCACTTCGACAAATTTGCGGACCACATAGATGCCCAGGCGGCGCAGCTCCTCCTGATGGGCGTCACGTTCCACGCTGAAGACTTGTTGAAAGATCCGAAACAGCTTCGCCTGTGTAGCAGAAAGAGGGAGATAGAGAAAAATACAAACAGAGACAGATAGAGAGAGAGAGAGATGAGAAGACAACGAACGTCACTTCATATTTAAATGAAAAGTGCCGACAAAGACACTAGCCACAAGTCGAAAGCTTTTGCCCTGCTGTCCTTCAGGGGGGTGACGGGGGCGTGAGGCGACTGCTATCCTGCGGTTGTCGCCTGCGGTTCGGTGCCTGTGGCTGCTGCCAAAGCAAGATATCATTTGCAGTCGGCAAAAGTTTATAAATGCTTGCATACCCCTAACCCAAGGCACACCCTATGCCGCCCTCTGCTCCGCATTGTGTATCGTTGTTCGCCCCGGCTGGAAGTCTCCCATTCCAGCCGTATTTGAAATTTAATTTATCCTATGATTGCGCAGACCCATTAGTGGTTTTGACTTTGCATATGATGCCACTCTTGCTTAGCCCTGCCTCAGCCAGCTCCAGCAAGACATCTGATGGACACTGGACATGTCTCCCCTCACAGCAGCCGAGAACAGACAGCAGACAGCAGACAGCAGATAGCAGACTGCAGAGCCGGCTAAGCTGGCAGAAGGGGTATGCAGAGCCAGGCTGAAGCCAACTCATTCCATATGTCTGACGCTATTCGGTTCACATAATGCGCCATTTGTTGGCTACTTCGGTGATCAGGCGCATATCGCTTACAAAATACAGCTTAAGCTGCCAGCCAGTCAGTTATATAATGTTGCCTCTGAGGGCTCACGACCGACGCCTGGCGTTGAATGTGATTTATGAACTCTGCTCAAAGAAAAGTTTAATTGCCAGCCGTGAAAAGCAGCAGCAGCCAACGCGCACAAAAGAGCCATACAATATATATATATATGTATATAGAGAAAAATATCTAACAAAAAATAAAATAAAAAACTTCTTTTAGAAATTCGAATAGCAAAATACTCTAAAAATAAAAGTAATGAGAAAATTTTAACTCTTTAGATTAGATACACAAAAGTTAATGACAATATCTATCACGAAAGAGCGGAATCGATTTACATCGAGAGAAATCGAGCTATATCGAGAGATTTATTTATTTAAGAGCTAACAGCAGAGGTCTTTAGCTCTGGAGATCTATACATTAAGATATATTCATTAATATAGAGAGGTATCGACTTATGTTGAGAGAAATTAATTTGTATTGATAAAATTAGATTTATATCGAGAGAAATCGATTGAGAGAAATAAGTATATTTAAAACGAGAGAAATTTAATTCTATCACTAGAAATTAATTGATATTGAGAGAAATTCATTTGTATCGACAGATATCTATTGATATCTATATAAATCTAATCGATTTATATTGCAAGAAAATAACGATATCGAGAGAAATAAATTTATATCGAGGAAAATAGACATAAATCAAATATAAGCGAATTATATTTTAAATTATATCGATATGAATAATTTTATATCACGAAAAAAATATATTTTTCCAGACATATATATACATATACGTTCTAGAAATAAACAGTTAATAAATTGATATGAATTGAGTGAGTTTCACTTTAAAATTTTAATGTAGTTTCAATTTTAACTGAAATTGAACTGAAATAGATTGAGTATGGTAGTATATAGATAGTATAGTATTAACTTTTGAAGGGAACTCTATATGAATACGCCAGCAACTTATCCCATACCAAATGTTATATACGTAATTACATTACAATATATACTCTACCTGCTTATCATCTATATCCAATGCACTCTGACTACATTAGAACCCACTCTAATATATATTGGAATATATTTTCGAGAAACCCGCACGTTTTCTCAACAGCTGCTCGAGCGACATCGGCACGCTAAATACCCAGCACACCCTAACTTGTGTTGGCAACACAAACAGGCATATTTAAATGCTTAATTTCCGTGCCGCTCAGCCGCTTACTCCCACTACGGCGACACGCGGCAGTGGCTGAAAAGTAAAACGCAAGCAATGCTGAGGGGCTCAAGGCAGCGCGTAAAGGGCTTAAAAAGTTCAAATTCCAGCTGACAGCAGAAGGGCTTCGAAATGGGACAAACAAGCACCCAAAGTGGGCGGAGCAGCGACTGTTGTGGCAACTCGTTGAAAAATACAAAGAAGGCGCAGTAAATATCGTTTGTGGTTGCCACAAATAGAAAAAAGGTTCGCTTAATTTGTACAAATTACCATAAAAACGAAGCCACTGAGCGGAGCAGATGACGAAAATAAAAACCGGGCGCCTGCGAGCTAGACTGGCAACGGGCAACGGGCAACGGCCAACTCGAGACTAGAGACTGCAGACCGTGGAGTCTGGAGAGTCCCCTGCTGAGCCGCAGAGCGCTTTTTTGCATTTGACTTTGATTTATGTGCCAAGAGCTGCGTCTCGGCGCAAAAACTGAATTAAAAGCAGCAGGCAGCAGGCAGCAGCCGGCAGACAGCAGGCGGCAGTTCTTAAACAGTTGGTTCACTCACCTGGTAGAGCATGCCCGGACAGGAGCATCCGTATGCGATGCGATGCAATATGGTGACAGCCGCCTTGAGCGCTCGCGTCGGTATCTGGGCCCAGTCCGTCAGGACGATAGTGCAGGCACGCACGATCTTCGGATGCAGCAGTCTGTGTGTGTGTGTGTTTGTGTGTGTGTGTGTGTGTGTGGAGGGGATTGATTTAAGCAAGAAAATATTAAATCCATAATGAGATGAGACACCAATTAAATTATGCAAAATTAAGCTAATTATGATTTGAACGCTTAGCCGCAGCGAAAACTTTCCAAAACATTTCCAAAAGCAACAATAATAACGGCACAATTTAAATACAAGCCGCAGCGCCATTAAATAATATAATTGTTGTTGTTGTTGTTGTTGCTGTTTGTGGGCATTTAGAAGTACAACCACTCCCCTCCCCGCACACCGCACACCAACACTCGGCAGCTGTGCGCGCGGCATTCAAGTTTTTGGCATTCATAAAACTTTGGGCACAAGTAATTTCTGACGCTAATCCTTAATTAGTAGCCACGAGCTGTGCGTTGCCACTTGCTTTCTGCCTTTCAATTAAAATTACAATTACAATTTTCAGCACGACCATCAATGAAACTTTTCAAATAACACCAATAAAATGTGGCCACAAAAAAACAAAAAAAAGAATGGGAATAGAAATTGGCCTGCGGCTGGGACTGAATGGAATTTGGGAGACATTTGTGGCCATTGCTAATTTACCTGCGAGCGAAATCCTCAAATTTGAACGTTTTCTCCGTAAGTCCATTATCTGTTTTAGAAATGGGAAGAGGACATGGGGCAGCAGACGTAACACCCAAATGCCATTAGTTGCGAAAACATTTGTCGTATATTCACACAGTTTTTCAACACTTGCCTGGCTCGCCAAACTCCTCGTTCTCCACATCCTCCTCGCTGGCATTGTCCTCATTCTCATTCTCGTTCGGCTCATCTGCGGCTTCAACTGCAAAAGAAATCAAAATTTAATTAAATGAAATCATACATCTTTTGTATAATATAGAATGAGTGATATACCCTAGAATTATGACAGAAAGATGATAGAACACAGATACATATACAGATACAGATACAGATACAGATACAGATACAGATACAGATACAGATACAGATACAGATACAGATACAGATACAGATACAGATACAGATACAGATACAGATACAGATACAGATACAGATACAGATACAGATACAGATACAGATACAGATACAGATACAGATACAGATACATATACAGATGTAGATAGAGATTCAGATGCAGATACAGATATAGATACAGATACAGATACAGATACAGATACAGATACAGATACAGATACAGATACAGATACAGATACAGATACAGATACAGATACAGATACAGATACAGATACAGATACAGATACAGATACAGATACAGATACAGATACAGATACAGATACAGATACAGATACAGATACAGATACAGATACAGATACAGATACAGATACAGATACAGATACAGATACAGATACAGATACAGATACAGATACAGATACAGATACAGATACAGATACAGATACAGATACAGATACAGACATCCCAGTTATCAACTTATTCCGGTCTAGTGTCGTGGAGCATTAAGACAGCCGGCGCTAATTGAGACTACAGCCCCACTTATAGATGGGGATGCGCCCTGTTAATGACTCACTTCAGTTGTGAATCATTATTTGAGTGGCTTGGGTCCACCTCAAATGAATTTGTTCTGATTTAAGTCAGAACAACAAGCGCTTGGCAAATGGCCATTAACAATAATTACGACTGCAGCAATGCACAAACAAGTGCACTCCAAATACACTCCACACACACACACACACACACACACACACACACACACACACACACACACACACACACACACACACACACACACACACACACACACACACACACACACACACACACACACACACACACACACACACACACACACACACACACACACACACACACACACACACACACAGGCACAGCCACACGCACACAGTTACAACAAAGAAAAATGTGGCGTATGTTGGAGGCAAACTATGAGATACTCTCTGCATTATTAAAGAGTTTTGTATGCAGACTTTGCTCTAATATTTTCAGCGTTTATTTGGAAGGCCAAAAATTATAATACATTTTTCTTTTTTTTTTAGTTTTGGTTTATAAATATTTATTTTAATGTGTTAAATACATTGTTTGTTCTTTTTTTCTCCTTTTCTTTTTTAAGCTATAACTTTATTTAAAAAGTCATTTAAAGAAAATAATAATCGACAGCAGGAAAAATATTGTTTTATATCAAGTCTGGGATATCTTTGAACTATAATTAATAATCATTATCCAATCATATTTCTTTTAATTCCAAGAGTCCCTAAAATTTCCTCTCACACTAATCACATAAAGCAAATCCCACAGAAAACCGTTCCGACCTTTTAAACTCAATTAAGGTTTAATATTTGTAGAAAAAAAATATATAACTCAAATACCCAGTATACCTACACTATCCCACATTGGGGCATAGGGTATAAAATGCAAAGCTTGTGAAGAGCGCACTACACATCAAGTGGAGTAGAAGCAGCTCAAAGGGATGCTAGCAGGGCTATAGAGAAATAAGAGAGCGGGAGGGATAAAAAAAGGGGGAGAACGGGAGCGAGAGAGAGTGAGGGAGCCGGGATCTAAACAGTGCAACAATGCAATACAACAATTTGCATGCCAACTGAGGCGGATGCCAACTGCAGGTATGCAGCAGCCGGGCACTGTTACAGGTGTGGCTGCCATTGCTGCCAGCTGAAGCTGAAGCTGAAGCAGCAGCAGCAGCGCCATAAAATGGCAACAAACCCCCAAAAAAATGGCCCTCTGTTGCAAGTACAAGTTACAACTTCATTATGCAGTTGCGCTGTGCGCCAGCAGCGAGAACGCAACCTGCAGCGTGTGTCGCTATATTAACATCTTGAATGTGCACAGCGCCAGACAGCGTGAGTAAGAGAGAGAGAGAGAGGGAAAGAGTGAGAGTGTAGGGTTGGGCGCCAGCTACATTGCTGTGCCCCATCATTAAAATACAATTTTCTGTGTCAGGTTCAAGCTGCGACAGCGACAGCGAGATACGGTGACAACGTGCATGCCTAAAGGACGCCAGGACCTAAGGACAAACGGCACTGAAACGATATTAGTGCATGTCCTTTTCGGGGCTGCCTTTGCCTTTGTTGCTGAACCGGCAAAACAGCAAACCCGGCACCAGGCACCAGTCGCCGGTCACCAGTTACCAGTTGCCAGTCACCAGCAGGCAGCAGGAACCGGGAACCAGGGAGCAGGGACCAGAGACCAGGCGAACAACAAGGCCATTAAACATGAACCTCGTTACGGCGTCAATTTTGATGTTGTTGTTCACGTTGCTTTTGTTGTTGTTGCTTAGCTTTTGTTTGCGCCCTGCACTTGCTGGCCACACTTAATGACTTTTATGCACACACACATACACACAAACACACACCCACTCGAACCTACCTGACCTTGTCTAACTCTCGTGCACTGAGAGAATACTAAAGTAATGCTAAACACAGCTAGCTCATGGTATGAATAGAAGAAAATTAAAATATTATATGATTTTTTTTTTCCAATTGAAATTATATGTAAATTGAAAATTGTCTAATAAAATTCAGCAAATTATTAAATGATAAACATTGTAAACCGATGACACCGATGCTCAAGAGACCGTCGTTATTTCCGGAACACGATATAGCTATATAAATTTGCCCAGCTAAATTTGTCTGGTTTTGTGTATACACAAAAATGATATGTATTTTGGCTTGTGTAAAATTAGAACAAATTTTCATCAAATGTAGCAGAAAACTTGTTTACTAAATTATACGAATTATTAATATAAAAAAATGTAGAGATGAATATTTGATTCCAAAAACCAAAATAGACTTTATAAAAAATGTTATGGTATATAAAAAAAAAATAAAAGTTAAGCCAAAATATTAAAACATTTTTTTTTTTTTTTTTTTGTAATAGACATAAATATATAGTTCAGATCTGCGTTTTATAAAAAGTGAAAATTACGGTATTTTTGTTTACTAAATTCTTTCTCTTAAACAAAGACCAGAGTATGACTCTGACAGGCCCAAAGGCGAATATCTTGAGAGATAAATGATTGACAATATTTAAGAACATTCCATTCGAATAGTCCTTAGCTCTTGGACAAGCTGCAGCATGCTCACACATCCTGATCCTTTATAGGGTATACCAAGCTATAACTTCAAAAATAACTAAGCTAATTCTAACCATCAAAAATGCTCTCTCTGTTCAACTCATTCTTCGAGTGTATGTGCTGCAGTTACTGCAGTTGTTGCTGCTACTCCTGCCACTCCTGCTGCCGCTACTGCTGCTGCTGGCTGTGGCAAACGTGCTGCTTGTTGGGTTTGTGGTCTGCAGCAGACAGAGTTGTCCGCTCACACCATTGATAAGGACTATTTTTCGGCAGCAATTAATTTGAAGTTTAACACGCAGCATTGAGACTGACCAGGCGAGCCCCACCCACGCCCCCTGGCCGGCCATGGCAAACAAATGCGAGGCACAAGTGAAACATTATTACATAATGTGGTTTGTCTGCCAGAGGCCAGCAGGCGACAACAGCCAAAGTCAATGAGGCAGTCGGCCAGGTGCTCTGCTGATGTGGCCTAAGCTGTCCCGATTGTCTACGCAAAGCTGCTACTTAAGCAACTGCTTCTGTGTGTGCTTGTGTGTTTGTTTGCATTAGTGTTAGTGTTTGTGTTTGTGTTTGTGTGGACAGGACATAATCCTGGCGCACCACATGCGTGCGACTGCAAACAGTCGACTTCAAGGACTACCCAAATGCAAACAGGTGATGACAACGGCGACAGCAGCGATAAGCGAAAATAATAATAACAAAACAAGCCAGAGAAAGCGCCAAGGAGACACACACTCGCCGAGAGAGCGAGAGAGAGAGAGGGAGAGAGTGGGAGGTCTATTCAGTAAGATAGCCCAGAAGTCTCTCTCTCTCTCGCTCTCTACATCTGACGCAGGCGCACAAACATATTCGAAATTCGAACTAGCGACTCGCAGGAGTCGTGCCAGCTTAAAAGCAAGCGCTGGCCGCATGCTAAGCTCAGTCTAGTGCTGTATCCGTGAGCGGCAAGGACACGCGTGCAGTGCCTGCGAACAGTTCCAAAAAGTGACTAACAAAAGTGAGGCTCAGCGCTTAAATGGCCTAAAGCCAATTACGAGTGTCAAAAAAAAAAAAAAAACAACAACAAAGAATACAATTAAAAAAAACAAAAATAAACAAAGAAAAACGTAAATATATATAACTCAGAGCAAATGCTGGCCACATGCTAAATGCGTGTGTGTGCGAGTGTCTGTGTCTGTGTATGTGTGTGTGTGTGTGCTTTGTTATGATGCCCGAGCTTGTTGTTGCGTGTGGCAGGCAGCTGCAGACGTCAAACTTTTTGGCAGACATCAGGGCGTCAAGGAAGCTGTGTGACTTTTGTTGCTATGGCCCGCACAGGATGTGCGGCAGCAGCAGCTGAAGGACTCAGCTGGCGATGTTTTCGTTTAGTCATTCATAAATTTATATAGCATACTTCTGTGCGCTGCTAGTTTCATTTCTCCTCCTGCTTCTTCTCTTTTATCTGTTCACAAGTTTTTCCTGCATGCCAGAGACACAAAAGCATAAATATATTAAGTTTGAGCTCAAAAGCAAAAGTTTCCTTGATACATTTCTATTAAGTTTAAATAAGTTTATTTTTATTAAATTTGATTTAAACTCTCTTACAAATATTTCTCTAGTTTAGATAGCTGCAAACCGAAATTTATGACTCTGCTCTGTTCAAATAGAACATTCAATTTAAATGCAAGCTGCATCAAACTGTAGTGCTTCAACTGTGAAAACAAACCGAGGAACAAAATAAATTAAAGTCCAAAGAAAACAAACAAAAAGCAACGAACGCTGTAGCAAGCCAAAACAAACCGAAAAGCAAAACAAAAGCGTAAAGCGCAAAGCGAAATTTAAACGTCTGTATATTAATCAGTGGCTGTCGCCCCGTGGACAGCCTCAGCTTCGAGCTTCGCTCTTCAAGCCTCAAGCTTCCTGCTGGACACCAGGACAACTTATCACCGAGGATTTGGAAGCGGCGAGTGCAAAGCCGCTTAGAGGCGAGGGACGTCGCTGCGCTGGCCCCCAAAGGAAAACGCTAATCAACGGCCACAGCGACCAGACGACAGACACAGCTTCTGCTACTGGCCACGCCCCCTTTAGCTGTACCAACAGCAGCAGCTAGAAGAAGCAGCTCAAACATCGCCTCATTTGGCCACTGCGGATTATGTTAATTAGGTAATTTTTGCTTTGATTGCGCGTACCTTGAATTCGTGACACAGACACAGACAGACACACACACACCCACACACACACACACCCTATCACACTTCATCCGCCCTCGCTTGGGGCCTGTCCACGTCGCTTACATATTTATGAAATTTTCATGTAAATCTCGCTAATTCATGCACATTTTGGAGCTGCTGCTCCGCCCCCCTCTTCTTGTTCCTTCTGCTACGGCTACTGCTGCTGCTCCTGCTCCTGTTATATATCCTGTCGCTGTTTTTGTTTTGTTTTTTGTATGTCTTAATTGCAACATAATTTTCTTTTTTCCTTGTCCGTTTGCATTGTTCAGAAAGAATTGAAAACAAATGTCAGACGAACAACACAACAACAAAAATGAAAGGGAAAACATAATTAAAACGCGCAGCAAAAGTTTATGCGTAAATTAGAAAAGTTCTCAAGTGATTTTTTATTTAAAATTATATTTTCATATTTGTCTTTGCTTTTCTACCTGACTTTTATGTAAGTAAATTTCAAAATATTTTGAGCAGAGCAAAGAATGCATGTTTTATTAGAAAAGTTCTGAAAGCAGCTAGAAACATACAGAAGACGGAAAATATAGAGATAGATAAATAGAAGATCGAGTATGGAAGAGAGAAAATAGAAGAAGGGAGGCAAAAGAGAGAAACTTAAACCGAATATAGAAGGGCGAAGGAAAAAAAGAAAATATACTCTAGGAAAGGGTAGATATGATATGATAGATATATAGAATATGCTAGATAGTAGAGAAAGAAAGTTATGAGATATAGAAGATAGAAGATGAGGAATAGAAAATGGAGAATGTACGATGGCAGATAGAACTTAAAAGATAAAAAAATAGAATAGTGGAGAATAGAAGAGATATATCAGAAGATATGCGGCAGAGCGAGAAAGAAAACGTTTAGAAAATAAAATAAAAACAGAATATAATACAAAAGATACAAAATACTAAGCAAATGAAAGAGGGAGACAGATAATTAAAGATAATCCCAGATTCGAGTTCCATATAAATAATGCTAGCCTCAATATTTATCAATCCCAAAAGCTCTTTAGAGCTTACAAACCAAAAATCTATCATAAAATTTCAGCTTATTTCACTTGAATAGAAAATAGTAAAACACGTCAAATGGAAACTGTTATTATTTGATTTAATCAACGCCATTCGAAATAATAATATTATTCAATTTGAATCCAAAGATATTAAGTGCAATGAACGAGTTTATTTAGAGAAATCAAAAGGCCGCAGGCAATCAAATGCGCAATTTGATTAATTAAGCAACTATGAATGCCACACACACACACACAGAGAGAGAGAAACAGGCAGCTTCACAGGTTCAAGAGAAAACTAAAACAAACATTTTGTGCGCATATGTAGGCAGTGAAAAGTTTTACTTGTCGATAATTGAATTATAAAATTAGCAAGATTCAATTGGGAATTACGAGGGTCAATTCACAAATGTGAAGCCAACTCGATTCTAGGCAGCAGCTGAATTGTAACAAAACATTTATGCAGAGCGAGACCTTTATGCCCACTTGCCAACTACAACAATCGGATTGGCCAACTCTGTAAGTTGGCTTACGACAAAGTCAATGCTAATGCAATATTGTTCTCTAGGCCATGATTACTTCACTTGGCTTATTAGATAAGAACTCAAAGCAAAGCGGACAGTTGCTGTGGACATTCTAGGCAATAATCGATAAAAATCGATAACTTATTTGATTATTTCTCCGCTTAAAGTTATTACAAATAAAAATGTAGTTGCATCCTCATCCATTCAACAAAAAAAAAAACTACAAAGCGAAACATATCAAACTATCGATACATATCGATACATTATACATTTTGCTGTTTTGTAAAACCAATTGACTAAAAGTTTTATAAAGAAATTTTAAGTAATACCAAAGAATATACACTATTATCAAAAGATATCAGATAGCTTATATAAATAACAAATTGATAGAGATATTTTATCTATAACCTACTTAACAAAAACTTATCGATATTATTATTTGTATCTTTAGATTTATTATCTATAATCTAGACAACAGTAATTTATCGATCATATTTGGCAACTAGTATTATTCACGACAATAATTCATCACAAATATATTTCCACATCTCAGAAAAATCCAACCACATTATCTGCCTCAATTTCTCTACACAAAGGAGAGTACTTAAAAGTCACCATGGAATGCACACAAACTAAAAATTAAATTCCAGTTGGATTTAGCTGAGACGGAGCCATAGATACAGTCTACATAGTTTGGGCACAGCAAAAATCTTTTGAAAAAATAAATAAAAATAAAAACGAAAACTTTTTATGCAGCTGCTGCAGCAGAGAAACAAACGAAGCGAATTAGTTTCATAGTTGTTGTTGCTGTTGTTGTTATTGTTGCGACTCAGTCTGGCTGCCGTTCAGTTCAGTTTATGATTTTCAATTTAATTTTATTGATTTTGGAATTGTTTGTGCGCTGCTATATAAAATTCATGTGCACACAAACAGCACAAACAAATGAAGAATGCAAAGCTGCTTTGTGATAAAAAGCACAAATACGAAAATATGAAAATCAAATGAAATGAAACGATGAATATCCTCTGGGCATATTATTTATGTATGACAGCAGAGGAGACAACAAACAGCATGAGTGAGCCAGAAAAAGGGAGAGATAGAGAGAGAGAGAGAGAGAGAGAGAGAGAGAGAGTGATGCAGAGGGAGATATTCGATGGCAGATAAAGCAATATTCATTTGGCATTGTATGTGGCAGAGGCGAAAAGTTATAAAGTCCAAGCGCTTGAGCCAATTAAGGTAGTCACAATGTCTAATTAGATGGCAACAACGCAGATGGGCAGATAACGCACACTTACACGCACATGCCCATGCCCCCCGCCCTCCGTCGTTGCCCTATTACGGTTGTCTTCTAGATGAACTCAATTAAACATGCCCGGGCGTTGGCCAAGTGCCTCTTAAAGAGCAGCCAAAGCGGCCGCAACATGGCGTATGAGTAATACGACAGCGCACGCACACAAGCTCGCCCAATTGCCCCAACGTCTGAGACAAACACAAAGCCAAGCAACAGTCCCCACTTGAGCTACATTGTTTACGGTTAGAGCGGAGGGCTGCGACTCCTGCTCCCGCACCCGCACCCGCCACTGCTTCAACTCCTGCAATCCGTGAGCATCGAGTTATATGTACATAACAATCAAAATCGTTAGCTCTTACCCACTTGGAGCAGAGTGGGCGAAGTGGGCGGCGTGGGCGACCTGGCCAGGCAGCTAGTTGAGCAAATGTACAGCCAGTCGTAAGGTAGCATATAATCAAATATTTTTATACACTTCCCCCTGCTCCTGTGTGTGGCTTGGCAAGGTAAGCACAAAGCTCAGGGGAGTAGAGCCGCGGGTAGGGTAGAGCCGGCAACCGGCAACCGCAGCTACCCACCCACATGCAGAGGGGGTGCGTGGCACAATTTGCATATTTATGAAGAAGCAGCACCCGCACCCAACTGCAAGACGCTTTAAGCTGCCTCAAATTGAAAAACGCGTTCAAGATACAAATGCAAATGGGCAACTCGCAGGAGGAGCAACAATAATCTGCGCTGATTTACGATTTGCAGGCGCGAAATAGACACAGACGTCGAGCTGATGTCGAGAATAGGCCGTTTAAGCAGACAATTTGCGTGCGCAATTTGCAGTTCATGGGCGGCACACGCACCCCCCCCCCCCCCCCCCCCCCCCCCCAACCCCAAGCCCACAACATTTTTGCAACAAAATAGCGAAAGAGCAGAAGGAAAGAGAGAGAGAAAGCGCAAATAAAACACAGATTTTGATCTCCAGTTCGCCGAATCGCAAGCTCAAATACCAAAATGAAAATGTGTTTCATTTTCTTTATTTCCTTTTGGTGGAGGGCAACATGAAATATGCACAGCCAGCAGAAAAACAGGCGATAGATTTTTGAGGCGACCATGAAGCATTGGCGCTTGATCCGATTCATAACAGAAATTGCGCTCAAATTTTTGCAATAACTGTAAAACAAAACAAAATCTACTTTATTTGCAATTTATTTAGCAGAGGCAAATGTTTTATTTTTTATGCGAAATTTTCTTTTGTTTTTTTTTTTTCGCATATTTTCATTCAGCAGAAATTGTAAATTTACTTTCGGAAAATGCACTCGACATGCAGCAAACACATGCAGCAAATTGTGGCTCTATTTGCAAACATCGTTATTCATAAGAGTTCACTTAGAGAAATTGTCAACGACTTTTGTTTAGAGTGAAAATATTGACTAAGATTTTTCTTGTGAAAGTTTTCAATTGAGCTGAGCTTAAATTTAAATTGTGTATTTATTTCATTTTTTTTATTTTTTATTTTTCAGCTAAAAAATGAGAAAGATTTAGATTTACATAAGTTCACTGAGAGAAGGAGAGAGATAGAGAGAGTATACTTGCACATAGTTCTCAGATAAATTAAATAAAAGAGGGAGAGATAGAGAGAATAGACTTTTACTTAGGTCCTAGATTAATTGAAGACTCTGCCACAATTTCCTCTTAGTATTAACAGCTTAAAGCTTTCGCATTTCTCACAGTGTATTTTAAAAATATAGCACAATTACCAATGCCAACTGAGGTGCCATAGGAAGACCGAACAAAACACTAAGAATGGTTAGCCAAAGCTCAAGCAGACTTCAAATAATTGTCTGTCTCACTCTCCCTCCCTCACTCTCTCTTTCTTCCTCTCTCTCTGCTCGCCCTGCCTTGCTTAGGTATAATGCAAATGGCTTGCCATAAAGGAAAGCAGGACGCACGCTGGCAAATCTCACGTTAATGCCTAATCCCTGACATTAAAGTGTTGCGCCAACAAAGTGATTTGTTGTAGACAAAGCGACCGCGCACTATGGAGCTGCCATGCCACAGAGAGACACAGAGACATCGAGACAGACACGCAGACAGACAGACAGACAGAGATACGGCACAATGGGGCACAACGAGGCATTGCAAATAATCTTTGCAGTAAATACGCAACAACAAAGCAGCAGCAGCAGCAACAACAACAACAACAAAATGGCATAGAATGTGTCTGGGGATCATTATTTGCGCAAGTGGGAAACAAAACGTAGGCAAAAAGCTAGCCCAACCCCAGCAAAAATGTCGCACATGACTGCGACGAATGCGTGTGCGTGTGCGTGAGCGTGTGTATGCGAGTGTGCGTGTGTGCGCGTGCCAGCGTGTATTTGAATGTGTAATTTAAGCATTAGAGCTGCGAAAAAAAAAAACCTGAACTCAGAGAAGCAGCAAGAAGTAACAGCAGCAACAGCAGCAGCAGCAGCAGGAAACCGAAGCCAACACAGGCTAAAGCACACACACACGCACACACATACACACACATGAAAACGAAAATTGAATAAATTATGCGTGTCATCACATGCCGCCAGCTGAAGGGGCGGCTGCGGCTCCTGCTGCTGTTCCTGCTCCTGCTGCTCCTGCTGATGTTGTGGCTGGAGCAAAGGCAAGTTCTTGCCACCGCCAGCCTAGCCCGGCAATTTGTGCTGCAAAGCAGACAGCGACAACAACAACAGCAACAACAGCAAGCAGAACATGCAACACGACATTTAATTAAGCATTTTGTATTCATCGGAAATGTCATAAAAATGTAGAAACAGCCGCGTTACGAGCGCTTGTGCGGCGCTAGCGGCAAAGCAGACAATACGCTCACACACACACACACACACATATATATATATGTGCTTTTGTGTGTGTGTGCGTGTTTGCGCGCTTTATGTTCCATTTAATTGGGCAGAAGAATCAACTGCAATGCAGCAATTGCACAATTGACAAAACCGCATTAGAGACTAGCGTGCATTATGTTCATTTCAAATAGAAATGTGTAACAATTGAAGTTTATAATTATATGCACTTTATTTTGTATTTCAATGTGAATCACTGTGAAGTTAGCGCAAGAAAGAAAAATCTAAACCATTGAATACAGCATTAACTCAATGATTTGGTATTTTCTTAAACACAAGCATGCTAGATTTCCCTTTATACTATTTCACAGAATATTCTTATCAATTTTCCATAAATTTTTAATGAGATATTTCATATAATTTAGCTTTATTTATTTATTTATTTTTTTTAATGTTTTTTATTTTTTTTTTTTAATGTTTTTAAAATATATGAATATTTCTTTTACATTTATTAACAATTGTAACACTATATTTTATGTAATATTAATATGTAAATAAAATATACTATTAAAATATTTTTTTATTTACATATGCTTGATAGAATATTAATATATTTTTTATATTATCATTTAATATTAAAAAAAAAAATATATCTATATATATTATATATATATATATATATATATATATATATATATATTATATATATATATATATATTATATATATTATATAGATGAGGAATATATATATATAATATAGATGTATATATATATATATATTTATTTACGTTTTAAATATATTTTTTAGATTTTTAATAATATAAAAAATATGTTCAATTATTTTTCAATAATATTTATTTATTGAATATATTTGTTTTGATTATAATTTAAAGCATATTATAATACATATTATTACATTGCAAATATTTTTTTTTTATGTATAAACATATTTTTAAATATTTAATTTTATATTAATATAACAAAATTCAATTTCTTTCAAAACTTGAAATTTAAGGAAACAAACAGCGAACCGTCATAGATATTTCACATTTTCATTTTTCTATATTTATTATTTATGTATCAAAAAAAACCTAGAGATTAATTGAAACTGAATGAAAACAAATGTACAAAAAATAATTGGATTTCACCTTGGGCAAATAATATGCCTTGAGAATATTGCATTACATTTGACAAACATCATTTCTTTACTCGATTAAAAAACCTGTTAAGTTCAATTTGACATTTAATAAGAAAACAGTATAAAAATATAACAAAATAAAGCATAAAATTTTACGTCAACTTTGACAAGAAACTATCCAACGCTACAAGCGCCCCAGAGCAGAACATTTAAATATATATATGAAAGTAAAATCAAATATTACATGAAAATCCAGCTGAAAAGTTCGTTTAAAGTGAAATTCGAGACGGAAACTTTTGGCAGCCAGCGAAAAAAAATATATATCAATTTAAATGGGAAACTATGCGATTTCGCTGTGCGGTCAAGAGTCTTCACTGGAGCAGCCACGAGCTGAACTGTTTTTGCCCAACAGTCTCTATCATAAAACATAAATTGATAATTTATTTATATAGCCTGGAACGTTGCGGTTCACTCTGTGGCTGTGGCTGTTGCTGTTGCTGTCGCAACCTAAACGTAAAGTCACGTAGCTCAGTGGAGCGACCCCTCAGGAGAGAAATAGTGAAAATATGCAAAGCAAGGCGGGGGGAAGAGGGCAGAGCTGAGGCAGAGTCGGGGCTGAGTCTGAGGCTGAGGCTATGCGGGTCGCTGCGTGGGCGTCTCTGACGTATCCCATTTCAAGGTTCAATTGCAAAAGGCGAAATGCAAAAACAAAAAAAGCAAATATGTAGATAGTATATATATACTCGATATATATATGTATGTGTATATAAAATAGCTAACCAAATGCCAATATCCTTGAAAGTGGCAAACAATAAGGGCTCCAGCGACGCAAAGCACTAAACAAAGATTTTGGTTGCATACACACACACACACGCATACACACATAGAAACCTCTAGATATACGACTATTTGTTTGCCTGTGTAGTTAGCCTTGAAAATATTTAGTTGGCACTCAGCGTTGCGTTGCGTATACGCATAGTTAGCCCGCCATCATGAAGGCGACATTCACAGGGCACCTATGAGACATCAAGGTGTGTAGGTGTGAGCGGGCGTATATATGTATATGTGTGTGTGCTGAGTGTTAGTTTCAAGCCAGCACTTTGACATTGATTTTTTCTTCTCTTTTTTTGTGATATCCTACTTGCAGCTGCCTTGATGCTGTTTATGTTTATGTTCTCGACTTGACTTTCAGTGCTCCACACACACACACACACGCACACATACACGCCACACACACGCACTTAGCTAAGGTAACGGTACCAGTGGCATCATCATTTGGTATTCAACGTAGCATTAAGGTCAGGATATCTGGGATTTATAAGTTTTGTCAGCAGTTTTCGCTTTCACATCCTTTTCTCTGCTTATTTATGCAGGTCAAAGGGCGCTGCTGGGCAGTGTTTTGCACTTTGCCACATCATAACCGGCAGCTGTTCGAGAGCCCAGTCACTTATTATTTATGCATCGAAATTAAATGCCACGAAAAAAAGAAGAAAATGCTCGGCAAGCCAAAACGAATTTAATACATCAACATTTGCGGCTCGAAATATTCAACATGTTTGCTTTATTCTTCGTGCGATCCTCGCTTAAATTGCTTAACGCTACGTCTAGCGGTGGGGGTGGAGTAAAAAGTTATATGCCACGCCCACACAGAATGGCGCACGGCTGCCTGCACTTTCGACACTTTGCGCCTCACGGCCAAACGGTTATGGCTTATAATGAAAGCCGAGCACAAAAAATAAGGAAAAACCAAGAGAAAATTTGGAGTGAGGAGGCAGTGAGGGGCGTGGGCGTGGGCATGTGCGTGGCGTGAGTGGGTGCTCTGCGGCAGCTGTGTGGGCGAGCGGCACAACAAATTAAAAACTTGGACGCAAGGCAAAATGTTTTCCCATTAAAATATGAAAAATTGCGCAATAAGTTTGCCTTGGCCCAAAGCATTTAAAAAATATGCAAAACAGCCAACGAACTATTCCTTTGCTAAAGCCAAAATTATGAATTATATCTGAAGTATTCTATGAAAAAAAAAAAAAAAAAAAAAAGCATATTCTCCTTATATAGCAAATGAATGAAAGCTTTTCTATTTAAGCCAGCCGCCTTTCATTTCATTTTTAAAGACAAAGATTGAATTGCCGCTTAGGGGCTGAGGCTGAGGAGAGTGTGTTCATTCAATAAGCACAATTCACTATTATATAATATGCTATGATGGTAGAACTATTACTGAGCTAAAAGCTGAGTGCTAAAACACAGCTGATTCCTACCTAAGAAATGGACAAAAAATCATTTTATTTTAATTCCTGTGGTATTAAGCAAGCTTTTCTAGGAAACTACAATTATGGTTCTCTGTTCAAGAAGAGAATTACAAAGCTGGCAGCAGAATCAAATTTCAGCAATCGATTCGAGTTTAAAATTCAACATGATTTAACAACATACAAGGAGAACATGAGCAAACATGCATTATTTTCCATCATATTTTCATCGCTCCCTTTCAGTTCTTTTACATTTACAATGAAGTAATTCAAAGATGCTTGCCTCCCAGGCGGTGGTCACCCACATATCATATCATTTGATGAGTTAACTGTACCTCTCTTGATCTTTCTCCAACGGCCTTTAGGCCGTTTCTATCAAAAGACATAGGGTTGCCAAATTCTTTCGACGAATATCGACAACCCTGTATTGGTGTAAGGCTGAGAGCTTGCATAGCATAGCATTCGCGAGAGTTCGCATGTTGTCTGCAAGCTTCTCATTTACAGTTTCAAATTCTCCTATGAGGGAGAGAGAGAGAGAGAGAGAAAGAGAGAGATACATATACAGGAGGAGAGATACTCAAAGGTAGCTATTTATACCATGAGAGAGAGAGACAGAGAGAGAGATACGCAAAGGTAGCTGTTTGCTGAACATAGTTTTAATAGATGTGAGAGAAAGAGCAAGAGAGATAGAGAGAGATAATGAGACATTTGGCTAAACATACTTCCGAGAGTTGCTGAGGGAGAGAAATGGTCATTCTGGAAAGCCAACCGACTGGAAATTTTTTTCTTGAAGGCAGTTGTCAAAGATTAAAATGAGAATGGAGCAGACGAAATGGGCATAAATCCGACATATAGCATATGATGTAATGGGATTATTCAATGCTCATTCAGTACGTCAAACGGATTCTGAAGAGGGTATATTCTTGTAATTGAAATTGATAGATTAATAAATCAAGTTATATGAGTAATGTGTACAACAAAAATTCTGCATAGAATGCAGCAATAAACAAAACCTATTTAATTTTCTTTAAATATATATAGAGGAGCTCAGCTCAAGCAGGACACATTCGAACGTACCTAAATCACTTCAACCTCAAGTTACTGTTTACTCTGAAGCTCCAACTTGAGCCATAAATACTTGTGTTCGTTGAGGCAGAAGGACAGGCGCACCAGCCACAACTTAAGTATGCCTTCTGTGCGCCTAGCTGATCTTAAATCAGGAGCGACTCTTCGGCGGGTCAGAGACACGTCCAGTCATAACGAGCTAGTGGAGCTAATTGCTGGGGCAATCCTCCATCGGCGGGGAGCGTAAGACGCAGAGAAAGGCAGAAATTACCGACATATATCATGGGGCTAATGCTTAAGGCGAACGAACCCTTGCTTGCCTCTGTCGCTAACTTTGCGTGTTGAACTTGTGATTTCCGCCACATTAATTTCAATTTCAACATAAAAAGACGCCCACGAGGAGCGAATCAGCACGGCCCAGGTTGGAGCCGGGGCCAGTTGAGGACACGGCGCATTTGGTAAATGCCTTAATGGCCTAATTTTTGTTTTCATGCCCGAAGACTGCGCGGAGCAGGAGCTCAAAAAAAATACGACAGTTATGCGTGTAATATTTTTTATATATATATATATACTTTTTTTTGTGAGGGGCAAATGGAAATTATCATTGAAGCTGGGAGCTGGGCGCGGAGAGCTGGCAGCATTTGGGCGCTGGCAATTTTAAGGGTTCAACGGCAGCGCTTGTGGGCCATGAAATGATGTCGTAAATATTTAAAGTTTGCGGTCTGCCGGAAGGCAAAGCCTGCAAAGGCTGCCTCTGGGGGAGCTCCTCTCCCTCTCTCTCTCTCTCTCCACTGCCCTTACAATAATTTGATACTTGAAAAATGGGGCATAATGTGCGTTAATGTTAATGGCGCGTATTACTGACAAGTGCCTGGCTGATAAATGTTTGCAGAGCAATTGAATGCCGAAACAGATGTGCTAATTTTCAGCCCAGTGCTGGGGGACGACCTCAATCTGGTACAGTTGATTCAGTGCAATCAAAACTTGGCCCCTCATATCGATAGCAAAACTTGTTAACAAAGCAACAAACGCTTGACAACTCTGTGGGGCAACGGAAGCAGCTGCCCCACGGCTATGAAAATTAAAAGAGACCAAATGCCAAAAGTTAGCCAAAGGAGCACACGACACACAACAATGGCACAGCCCCCAAATAAAACAAAAGCCGAAGCAAGCAACAACAGAAACAAAATATATAAAAAGAAGCAAACAAAACAAAACGCAGCCAACGTTGACAACCAGCATCAAAATAACAAGCCAAATGTGCAGTGCGGCTGCGAGTGCTGATGATGGTGGTGGTGGTGCTTGGGTGGTTCAAGTGGCGCCACTATGCGGCTGCAGGTACTATAAACACAAAAATCCAATAGTGCCCCATAGAAACTGAGCATAGGATATGATAGGATAGACAGCTAGCTGGGATGGATAGATAAAAATATAAAATAGATGGGATAGATATAGAAGATTGGATAGATAGTATAGATGAGATAGTTAGGATAGATAGACAAGGCAAATTGATGTGACTTTATAATAAATTTGTGTGTGATCTAGCTAGATATGATAGGATAGCTAGATAGAAATATAGAATTAATAGGATATGCAAGCACTATAAGCACAAAATTCCAATCATGGCCTTTAAAAAGTGGGCATAAGCTATAAATAGATGTACAGATGGGATAGAGAGAGAGCGAGAGAGAGAGAAGGAGAGAGAGAGACAGAGAAATATAGAATAAACAGGATATAGAATAGATATATAGAATAAATAGGATATAGGATATATATTAAAGATTGGATAGATTGGGTAGTTAGTATAGTTGGGATATATAGGCAATGCAAAGTAATGGTATAGAAGTAAAAGTTTCAGCTTGAAGATTAAAGTCCAAAGCTTTGCAACACACAGAAAAGATATACTTAAGTAATACATTTAAATCATTTTTTTTTTTACATTTTTTGTTAATATTTAATATTTGTTTTTGTTTTTTTTTTATGTTTCATATATTTTATTTATTTATTTATTTATTTATTTATTATTTTATTTATTTTCTTACAATTTATTTATTGAGGCTTTATGTCTTAGAACACATTATACCCAAGCTGGGAATATTTTCCAGGGTATACCAAATCATAGTACCTTGGTCTTATTTTGGTTAAGCGTTTTGATTGTTTTGTGGTGCAACGCATGGCAACCCAAGGAACAAAGGCGCAAAGCAGCAGAGCAGCCAAGTTGACGACACAAAAACACACAGCACAGCACACACACACACACACACACATATGTAGAGCACTCTCAGTGTGTGCGTGGGCTAAAATATTTTTTCTCGTTTTGGGCAGTGCCTGCAATGTGAAACCACTTGAAGAGCAATCCGAGTTATTGATTTTGCACTAGCCACAGATTTTTCATCTTTCTTTCTTTTTCATTTTTCTTGCTCTTTGGCCATGTTGTGGGAGTAGCGCAAGAAGTTGGCTTAAAGCAAGCGACTAACGGCTTTAACTATCAAACCACGCACACTCGCACTTGGGGCTGCTGTCGCTGTGGTAGCTAAACTGCTTAGCGCTTCCACTCATATCTCTGAGGCTGACAATTTGGAGCACATAATGCTAGTTGTTCAGCCGTTTGTCAAATGTTTGTGGATGTGTGCGTATGTGTGTGTGTATGTGTGTGTGTGTGTGCGTGGGCCTAATCTGGCAATCAGGTCAGTCCAAATGCCAGAATGGCCATCTGAAGCAGACACGTATCACAGATTTAATGGCCGGGGCACAGGCAATTTGGCAAATTATTAGAAAATCATTGTGCCACTTTATGTGGCAGGCTAGAAAATATATGACAGAGTGACACCAGTTGAGCAGGCGCCACAGCAGCAGCAGCAGCAGCCGTCGCTCGCGGCCAACTGTTAGAGGTCAAGCTGTCAAAATCATTTGGCCAAAATGCAATTTATGCTGTACAATCAGATTCCTACTCGAGTTGAGTGCTGATTATTGTGCAGTGCATAGGCTGATGACAAACAACAATAACAACAACAACAACCATAATAGTAGATGCCGCATTATTGAAAAACTTTTGCAATTTCATAAAAAGCTTTGTCAATCCAGCAAGGGGTTAAAACTGCGAGTAAAACAATAAAACTTAATGTTGCCCCATTCGAGGCCAGACAGCCAGTCCACAATTTTTTATTAAAATATCTCTTTTTTTTTTTTTTTTTTTTTTGTGTGTTTTGTCTGATTTTGAGTTAGCAAAATGAAGCCAGAGACGAAACCAACTGGAAAACATTCAAAGAAAAAATAGTCAAATGGAACAAATAAAAGGGGAAAGAAGAAGAGAGTAAAAGTAAAAGTCGAAGTTTTTATGCTCTTTAAAACGCAGCAGTCTGAAAGGAAGCTTATAACAAATTTCAGAATTCAATGGGTTATATTATGAATGTAAAATTTGACAAAAAATTAAAAAACTAAAAAAAAAAAAAAAAAAAAAAAATGTAATAAAAAAAAATAGCAAAATAAAAATAAATTATTTAATAAATAGTTGCAGAAAATAATAAACCAAAAATCTATAGAATTTTGCGCATTAGACCTATATATTATATTACATACATACACTAGAATTCATATACTAAGTCCGTAGAACATATACTACAGAATATTTAACTCATACGGATCAAAGACATCGTCTTCTATAGCTTCCACATTTCAAGCCCAATATTCATAATATAACCTCTAGCAGAGTATAAGGGACCCCTAACATAAGAGCCTCTGCGGCTCTTTTCCACAGCCTTGGGCGATTTTTCACTACACATTTTAACAAATAAAAGCAGCACACAACAACAACAAAAAGCAGCAACAAAAACAAAAACAAAACAAAAATGTAAGGAAAAATCAAACATGAAAATCTACACACAAATAAAACAATAAAATCCCCACACACATAGAGTGAGAGCCCAAGCAGCAGCTCAAGCAGAAGCAGAGAAGGCAGCACAAGTTTATTACGAATTTTACTTATGTGTTTTTGCTTTGGCTTGCCCCACCGTAGCGCGGGTTTGGGTTTGGTGGTTGGCTGGCAGCGCGTTTAGCCACAGGGCATTAATAAAGACAACAACTGGGCGGCGATGGCGACGGCGACGGCGACCTCAAGTTGCCAGCATATAAGTCATAAGTAAAAGTTCCCAAAAACGTTTTCTGCTCCACTCCTTGGCAAATTGGCGCAACTTGTGAAATATGAGAATTAAGCCAGAGTCGTTTCTCATCGTAAAGGCAGATATATATCACATTATTATTATTATTGTTATTATCAAAAAGTATTTTTAATGGCAGCTTTAGGGCGCTAGATAATTAAAGGTTTAGCTTTTATAGCTTGATGAGCAATAAAGATTTGGCTTACATTTCACTTTATTATGGTCTCTTTTGCATCAAAAGCATATATTTAAAACTAAACAATTTTTTAAATTCCTGGTCGAAGCTCTGCTAGTTTTTCTATAGATTCATATCAACTCCATGGTAAAATATCCTTTGTTTCTTCATGGTTATTCTATATACAATTCTATATATCTTTTAAGTAAAAAATACCATACACACCAATACACACGCACACACACTCATGCTCGCATATGTGTCGCCGTCCAATTGACAATCATTTCGCCCAAAAAAAAAAAGTTTAATTTAAAAACTTTTATGTGCACTGCAAGGGCAAAAAATTCCAGACAAAAACAGCGCCCATTGGCTATGCAAAAAAAAAAAAAAAAAAAAAAAAAAAAAAAAAAAAAAAAAAAAAAAATGCCCAAAGAGAGGGAATATCGTAAAGGCTGGCAAATTGTTTGCAAAGTGTTGGACACTTTGCTTAAAGATTTCACTGGCAGTTTAAGAGCCACGAGCTCAACTGAAAGTGACAAACTCGCACGTCCTGCCAATGTTGACATTGACACAGATGCAGCCAGCTGCAGGACGAGGGCCGCAGGGCGCAGGACGTGGGCTACAGCTGCACAGCTGCAGTAGAGATCCAATGAAGTTGCTGGCATTGAATGCATGTCAGAACCAACGGGCGGCAGACAGCATAAAACTTTCACAAAGCGGAAGTTTATTAAAACAGCAGCTCAGGGTAAAAGAAAACGGTGGAAAGGAAAAAAAAAAGAGGAAGAAGAAGCAAGCTCATGCATGACAAATAAGCTGGCAGGAAAGGAGTATGCGAGAGTCATAGATACTCAGCACAAGGCAAATAAGTAGCTAGAAATATTAAGCAGATATGTATTACAGATACTATGCTAATGGAATATCCAGAATTTCCAAAATTTTAAGTAGAATTAGACAATAAGAGCTCAGATGTGAGGCGTTTAGAGAGTATTAATTTTATTCTGATATGAAATGGGATTTGTAAATTATTGTTGGCATCCCATTAAGCCCTCCTCTCATAGAATAATTTTAGATTTTCACATAACTCCAAAAACTATGGTCATATGCAAAAAATATTTGTTGTGATCATTTAAAGGCGTATCAGCTGCTTATATACTAAATTTCATATACCTAGCAGCCATAGATCCTGAGATCGATGAGGTTAGTTAAGACTATATTATATGGGCGCAAAGAGAAGTAGATAGAAGTGATGAAAACTATAGCAAATGTACAATCAAATATATTTTCTATGATTTTCTGTGTCTGCCTTGTCTTATCACTTTCAATATACCCTTTCTATATGCAGAAATCCTAGGGTATTCAAATGCGCATTACAATGAATGCAAAGGTGGTCACACTGTGAGTAAACTAACTGAGTAAGAATCCAGCAGTCACTGCATTTTTACTTGAAATGCAAATACATACAATGCACACACACACACATACACACACACACCATAAGCAGATACGAAACACTCCATTATGTATGGACCAGACGGGGGCAAAGATACAATTTTGTATTTTGTTGTGCAATTGAGCGAGCAACTGCAGCAGGAAACTGTGTGGAAAAGTATCGCAAGCAGCAGACAGCCAGGAGGCACTCAATGAGCAATGCATCGAGCGACAGCGTTGTCCTTGCCATCAAATGCCATTTGCATGCTGCTGCAGTAGCTGAGCCAACTGATAAAGCCGTGTTGCAGCCACGTACCACGACGCATGCTGCCGCTGCCACTGCTCCTGCTGCTGCTACTCGACTGGGCTGGGACTCGGCTAAATTCCTATAAAATAAATCGTTGACGTATGGCAGCTGCATGCTGCCTGCAGAATCCAATTTCAGTGTCCTGGATTTTTATTAAAGCAACAATTTATAATATATACTTGAACAGAGAGAGAGAGAGAGTAACAAAGAGACAGAGAGATAGAGGGAGAGCGAGATTCAGCTAGGCAGCATCTTATCTAATCCAAAGGCTCCTGTGCCTTGCCGGTTCCAGTCTCCTGCCATGGCACAAAGGGCTGCACTTTAAATGTGCTGCGTCGGCAGCCATTTGTTTGCCTTTTGTGCTGTGCATTTGATTAACTGGCTGAAAACTAAGGCAAGCTGAAGGCCAAATGCGAGCTGCTTAGCGCATAAATATTCGAATTTCCTTCGGGCAGGGGGATGGGGGCCAGCTTGGTAATGCTCAATCATAAACGACAGACGAGGCAAGAGCGTAATATATAATCCACGTATAGATGCCATAGCAATTCGCAAATTATTTTCAAGCTGGCATTAAATAAACTGACAAACGCAGGAAACAGCCGGCAAAAAAAAAAAAAAAACCAGGAAAATATAAATAAATAAAAACCAAAAAACAAGCAGCGTCCCCTGACTGTTGACTCCAGCGGGGCTTCGACTGGGTTCGGCTGTGGGCAGGGGAGGAGCAGCAGCAGGGGCAGACAGTCAGACAGACAGCCGTCCTTGGCCATGTTGTTTTAGCTGCTGCTGATATTGCTGTTACATATTTGTTGTTGGTTTGCTGCTGTTTCTTCTTCTTCACTTCTATTTATTTTTTTTAAATCGAATCTCATGTCAACTGACTTGTGTACATCATCTATTTGTCTGGCTGTCCATCTGTCTCACTGTCTGGCGTTAAAAGGGGGGGCGCTCTCTGTGGGGCGTTCTCATTTTTTTCTAATTTTTTATTTTTTTTTTTTTTTTTTTCAAGTCTGTCGCTTAACGTATGGCCTATATTCTGCTGTTGCGTAAGCAAACGACAAGTGAAATGAAATGCCAGCTCCTTGATGGCATTTGTCAATAAATTTCATGTGATGCCTATAAATTTGTAGACACACTTGGGTGTGGGTGTCTGTGTGAGGGTGCATTTATGTCTATGTGTGTGTATTGCTTGTAGTAGAAACATCAACATTTATAGACTTAACCATTCTACATAAAAAAGCATATGCATATGTAAATAGAAATGCTTATGCTGAAATAATATCGTACTTCATGACCTGAAGGCAAATGAGTCTGGGAAACAAATTAGGTTTAAAAAGTTAACGTTAAATCTCAACATAAATCAAGTGCTTAACTATTTCGTATGCACATAATATAATGTCCTACTACTAATGATATATGATACGATCAACTTGTTTATGATTAGATATAATGTCAATAATAGTTAATATGATATATATACGAATATGATTTAAACGTTAAAAAAAAAATTAGCTAAGGATAGACACAAAAACAGCTTTATCAATACTATATTACATTATAAAAATAAAAAAAATAAAATAAAAATAAATAAATAATTAAGTAAATAAATAAATTAATTATTTACAATAAATTTTATATGATTAGATACAACTTTTACGATCAACTACAGCTACAATAAATAAATAAATAATTAAATAAATAATTAAGTAAATAAATAAATTAATTATTTACAATAAATTTTATATGATTAGATACAACTTTTACGATCAACTACAGCTACAACGAAATTATATTCTATTGCTAAAAAAATTTTTAGTAGAATACATTTTATATGATTAGATATAGTTTTGATCAAGAAATAGCTAAGAATACCTACACACACACACACAGACACACACATCTACAGCTGTATCAAAACTAAACAGATATCTCTGAGGTTCACACTCCATCATCTACATAAACACAACGCAGTCTCTCACATCTCTGAGCAATTTGTAGATTAAGAACTTCCATATGCCCCACATGTATGAGCGACAATTCGCATATTACGGCCCCAAACTGCCATTTTGGGTAGCGCAGTGAATTGGCAATTTTGACTTTAAGTAGACATTGACAAATTAATTTTTGGGCAGATTGTCCTAACAGCAAAAACAAAAAAAAAAAAAAAAAAAACAAAAAACATGGGAGAAGGGATCCAGGCGTACATTCTGGGGCATCATTACGACGACAAGGAGTAAATCAAATTTGCGTCGCTTTCGGCCCGGAGGGTTTGTCTGTTGACAGTTGCTGGTTATGCAGTGGATTTCCTGTCGCTCGTCTGCAACGGAAATGAAATGACCCAGTTAAATGATTTATAGCACACACACACGCACACACACACGCACACACTAAAATACATATGCCAAGGCATGCGGCTGACACGCGGTCAGAAAAGGTGCCTCATGTGGCAAGGGGGCTCACGACCCGGCTGAAACTGCCGCTGCAACCCCTCCGCGCACAGCCAGGCCAAATTATGGCTGGCTGTTAAGCGTGTTGAAATTATAATTTCATTAGCTGCAATCAACATAAAAATAACACTTAAGCCAAAGTGCCAAAGCGCTTTCAAGTCGTAAAGCTCGAGCGCAAATTAAAAAGAAACAGGGACGAAAACAACAACAAAAGGAGAAAAGGTATGAGCAAACGAGAAAGTGAGAATGTGTAGCCAGCGAGTAATCAAAGACGGAATACCCTTACTTTAAAAAAGGAATCATAGAAGATGTGAAAGTAGCAAAAAAAGGGGAAGAAAAAGGAAAGGAATAAAAAGTAGAGAGCGAGAATAAAATAAGGAAGCTTGAAGAGAGAAGGTAGAGAAAAGTGAAGAGCAAATATAGAAGAGATAAGGGAATATAGGGAAGAGAGAAGCAAAGTGTAGAGAAGAGTGAAAGGAGAAGGTTTAAAAGGAAAAAGAGAATGAAATTATAGAGAAGAGTGAAAGGAGAAGGTAAAAACACGAGTAGAGAGAAGAAAGGAGTGAGCAAAGAAAAGTGAGAAAAAAGAAGACAGAAGACAAAAAAAATAGAAGAGATAATCTACAGGGGCGATGAAAGTAGAGAGAAGAAAGAAAAGAGAAGAGGACAAGGAGGGTAGAGGGAGACAATAGAGGTAGAGAAAGATGAGAGAATTAAAGAGAAGCGATAAGACATAGTATACGAGAGATAAGAGAACAAAGAAGACAGCAATAAGACAACAGAAATGTATAGAGGAAAGGAAAAGCAGAATATGAAGAGACAAAGAGACAGAAAGATAAGCTAAGATCTCCTATAGACACATATGTTATACATGTTATTTTTTTTTTATATAGCTCGATTTATATACATATTTATTTAAATATATATCACGCTTACCGCTCAGTGTTACATCTTTCACTAAGTATTCAAAATACCCTTTGCCCTGGCATTCATAGAGCAAACAAATGCAAAATCAAGTGCAGACACAAAGCGAATGCTCAGCAAATTATAAAGAAGTTTGCCTTTTTTACCTCTGTTCTTTTTTTCACTTCGCATTTTGCATTCAAGCAGCAGCAGCCCACAACAACAATAACAACAACAACAACAACACGTACAACAATGACAATTGCAATAACAAACGTAATTACAATTATTTTCTTTTTTTCTGCTTGTTGCTTGTTTCATTACAGATTTTAAGCACGCGATGATGCCAGGGGAACAATCAACGTTGTAATGCGACAACAGACAACTGCAACAACAACAACACCAACAAAAGCTAAGGCAACGATGCGCGATTTTTAATTGACATTTGTTGAAGTTGAGCAGCGTTTTGTGCAGCAATTAGCCAAAAAAAAAAAAAAAAAAGACCGAGGTGAAACAGGTGAAACGGGAAAGTGTAAAAGGGCGTACGAAAGGGGAGAGAGAGCAAAGCGAAACAATTGAAAAAGCTGATGACCAAGCGGATATTTAATTAAAAATTCAGCATATTTAGCAGTCAGCGCTGAAAAGTAGGCAACCATTTTTCCTTTTTCTTTGGGGCTCTCCCGCTTTCGCTCTGAAACAATGGCCGTGGCGCCGCACCGGAAGTCCATGCGTACGGCAAAGCTGTCAAACCGTTGACAGTTGTCACATGGTCCAGCACGTGACGAACAAGCCAAAGGACGACAGAGAAAGCCGAGAAATAGGCGCCCTGCTGTACGTGAGTGCATGAATGTATAAATAAATGGCAGGCAAATGAATGAAACGTCCAAAACGTTGCCCATATTCGACAAATTTTAGACGCGGCGCTAAACGTTCGCACGTACAGCGCATAAATTTCAAGTGAAATTAAAGGCCGGTCCTAACAGAGGGAGAGAGGGGGAGAAAACTGGAAAACGAGCATAAAAAGAGAAGGAAAACTAGCGCCAAATAAAGGAGGCGGCCTTCTAAGCAACAGCCACGCCCACACTCACAGCCCACCCGGAAAGATGCTGCTCGGGCTGTGGCTCTGCTTGGCCCTGCTGCTGTGCAGCGCCCAGGCATTATCCTTGACGAATGCTGCCGCCGAGCAGGAGGAGCGCAAGCTGTCGCTGGCGCAGCATCTCAGCTTTCAAGGCGTGCGCCGCATGCTGCGCGATGAGCACGCCCCGGCCCACTATAAGGCCGAGCTGCGCTACCAGCACAAGCGCGAGACGCAGCCGCGCGAGAAACGCGAAACGTCAGGCGCTGCGCTGCTGAATCTGACGCGCCAAGGGCTCAGCGTCTACGATAGCCAGCAGAACTTTCAGGGCCAGTTCGAGCTGGTGCATCGCCTCGATCTCAGTCACAATCGGCTGAGCAGCCTGCAGCTGCAGAACTTCACACGGCTGCAGCAGCTGCACGCCTGCAACAATTCGCTGACGGCGCTGCCCGCTCTCAGCGCGTCGCTGGTCACACTGGATCTCTCGGGCAACAGGCTGAGCCGGCTCTCGGGCAGCTTCTTCGAGCAGCGCATGCCGCAGCTGAAGCAACTGAATCTGGCGCACAATCAGCTCGACGGCGCCATCGATCGCCAGGCATTCTACAATCTAGTGGGTCTGGAAACGCTGCTGCTCAGCTGGAACAACATCACGGACATCGACTACGAAACCTTCCTGGCGCTGCCCAATCTGCAGCATCTGGATCTATCGCACAATCGCCTGAGCGGCTCAGCCATACGCGCTCTCCAGGGCATACCCGATCTGGTTAGCCTATCGATTGCCCACAATCCGCAGGTGGGCGCCGCCATGCAGGAGTTCGTCGCCTCCTGGAGCCTCAAGGAGCTGGACGCCAGCGGCACGGGCCTCTGCCAGGTGCCCGCCGCCCTGGCCCAATCCGTGCGCACGCTCAAGCTGTCGCACAACTGGCTGCAGGTAAGCGACGTGTGAACGTAATCAATGAATTAGTGAAACCATCAGGCACAGCCTCCTGTCTTCTCCTCTTTATTTCTCTCTCCCTCAACCTATCTCCCTCCCTCTCTCGGTGTGTGTGCACGCAATGAACCGCAATTTTTACGCTTTTGTCGGCAATTAACGGCACATTCGCAGCAGCAACCAACCAACCCACACACACACACACACACACAGACGCACACAGGCACAGTTTTTCTTTAGCCGCGTCTGAGTTGCCCCTCTGCTGCCATTAATTAGCATCTGTTTTGCGGTCCTTGCCGACTCAGCTCGACTCGGCGCTCGAGTGGGCCTCTGGCTCGACTCCGATTACCCACGCACGCAGCTATCCACCCGGGCATATGATTTACACTTTGTTATTTTTAAATTTACGCCGCCATTTTGTTGTTGCCACTCGACTCGCACATCCGGCTCACACTCCGGCTCCGGCTCTGGCTCCGGCTCCCCGTTCCGGCAACGGGCCAATGTGCCTCGCATTCCATTTTGTCGCCGAGCTCTAAAATTATTTTCCAGCGCAGAAAAGGAAATTTTACACATAAATATTATTGATTAGAATGTGGAAGTATTTGGCCATATTTTATGCTGTAATTGATATGTCAGCCATATCTTGAAGTCAAATGATAAGAAATGACGCACTTAGCCCTTGGCTGCAATCCCATGGAGTTTATTTATCAATAAATTTTATTAGAAGTCTTTTACGCCTTCTGCTCAAAGGGGAGACTTCATTATATTGTATAAGAGTTTTTTTGTGTAAAAAATATATTTTGTTTCTGTTATGTAAAATAATTTGCTTTATGTGTAATTAGATTATTTCATATAAAATATATTTATTAAATTTTATATGTTGATAAATTTAGATAAATATGTATTATATATTTGTATATATATTTATTTGTCATTTATGTGCAAATTATTTTATATAACATTTATTTATCACTTTGTATCTTTTATCAAAGTATTAAATATAAAATATATTTAATTATATTTTATGCAATATATTTTGCTTTATGTTTTGAAATTGGCAATAAGTACAGAGTCTTAAGCTACTTTCTGCTACTTTCAATCTCTAGTTCCCCTTCTTGAACTTAGTTTCCGTAATATGTATATGTATATGTGTATGTGCGGTAGGTAAAACATGTCTAAAAGCTTTTCAAGACTTCTGCTATTAGTGCCTTTCGTAAGCCCATTAAAATTGTTGTTAACTTTATTCAAGCTGCTCTGCGCTCTGCGCTCTGCACTGCGCTGCTATTTAGACAGCTCTTAGTCGGGCACTTAGTCAGTACTAGAGCATAATTAAAATCACAATGCGGCCACACACACACACACACACACAAAGCAAGCGTTAAGTGCACTTCGCACTTTCCACAAATGCCAGCGAAAACAATGCAAAATATAATAAATTAAATAGCCTCGCACTGTCCCTGACTGACGGCCGGACAGACGCGTTAAGCTGGCGATTAGCGTTCACAATGAGTGGCAAGCAAAAAGACAGCATTCGGCTGGCAGCTGACTTCAGTCAGAGGGTTGCGCATTTTCAGAAAAGCCAAATGCTAAACAAAAGATTGGCGAACTCCTAAATACCCTAGCGGGAAGTCAAAGTGTTGACTGGTAGAAGATAATAGAAGACTGCTAGGCAATATTGATTTAGTAAAGTTTTTAAAAGTAGGAATTTTCGGAGCGTAATTTACCATCATCTACGATCATCTCCAAGAATCATTACAAAAACGTTTGAGCGACGACATTTTTCATTGAACTCAGATAATATAAGGAAAGAGGCTCTGAAGAGCAATGCAGGTTATATAGATATCTTTCTTAATACATCATATATGTTGCCATGACTTCTTATAGTTAGTAAATTGAGCTGGTAATCTTACATTCCTCAATGCTCTATCTGCTGATGAGATAACATGATCATGATAAGGGACATCAATAGAGATCTGCTATTTTTATAGAAGAAGAAATATTATTTTCTATTTAAAAGACGTTGCCTTGCAGAGCGTAAAAAAAATCACTTGGGTAAACATTTTTTTTTTTTTTTTTATCGCAAAGCAGATTAAATAAAATAATATTAAATATATAAAAATATATACCGGAGAATCCTAATAACTCGAAATAACAAGTTGTTTTTTTATTTACACAGAAATTTAATTCATCGAGAATTATTGAGAACACAATTCATTGAATAGAATTTATTTTCTATTGGATTTTTCACGACTCGAATTAACTAAAAATACTAATCATTAAACACACGAAATAAATAAAGTATGTATGTATGAAAAGAGTCCTCACTCTGAATAGTTGAAATAATAAAGAAACAAATGGAAATTATCATAAGCTCAAACAAAAAAGAAATATACAGCTCTTTGGCATTATTCTATACATTTATAAATAATTAGGCAAGTCAGCGAGTCATAGACCTTTACACATTGACCTGACCTGCAGCAGAAATATGAGAAAGTATAACGATAAAATGATTTATGACAAAAACAACTAAATTCAGCCCGTTTTGCATTAGCAGCACAAAGGACGGTCTCAGCCGTTTAGGGGCTTCGTTCGGGTATTAACTAAGCTCCAACAGGCTCGAGTACATATACAAAAACAAATGCGGCTTATAAATTGCTGTTGCTACTGCTCCTGCCCCTGCTCCTGCTGCTCCTGCTGCTGCTGCTCCTGCTGCTGCTGTCGTCGATTATGGCAAATGCCATAAAAGGTGCAAAAATGCCATTCGTAAGCTGCGAAAGGAGGACAAAAGTAGAGGCTAAGCAGGCAAAAGGCGCACGCTCGACGCTGGGCATTAATAAAATAAGGATAATTGGCATAAGCATAATCACGTTTAAGCCAACAGCCAGCGAGCAGCTGAGACGCGCCAAGACAGTAGACAGCCCAGCTAGTTGCAATTGCTTTGTGCTCCCTTGCAGCGCCACTCTCCCTATCTCACTCTCACTTACTGCCTCTCTCGCTCTCTTTTGTTGCCTGGCAGCAGGCATTTTAATTTGTCTGCCATTGCCTGCTCCTGCTTCTGCTACTGCTGCCACTGCCTTTTATCGCTAGTCAACACGCAGCCTTTTCATGGCAAATTATGGCGTTTAGAGACGACGTCTTCCACAGCCAAAGCTTCCGCCCGTCTGCGGCAACTGCGCCCGAAGGGCATCGACAGCAGCAGCAGCAGCAGCAGCAGCAGGAGTAACGGCTGTTCGGTTGGTCGCCCGTCTGAGCCGTCTGACTGGCTTCGTGCCTGTCGCTTGTTTCATTTAATGAGTCGCGTCTATGTTTACTTTTTGGCCCCAGACGAGGCACTGCTCGGGGCTAAGGCAACACCAGGCAGCCAGTCAGCTAGCAGCTATCAAAAAAGGGGCAAGCTGGCATCCGACCAGCCTTTGAAGTAATTATAGCGGCTGATTCAAGTTAATTTTTAAACAATGTCAGCAAGTCACTCGCCTCTCACACTGATCAAATTTCCAAGACTCAACTGAAAGTTCGTTAAAGCTTAGCCTCGCACAGATTTATACCTAACGGACACTCTCGTTGCCCTTTCTTTGAGGGCAAACAAAGAGAATGGAAAGGAAAGTAAAAGGGAAAACCAAGTGGTTAGCAAAGTGTGTGGAGAGAGAAAATGCAAGAGCTTGCGCTCTGCAAATGTTTTTACTAGAAAAACTTGCTTAAAATATTTTGTGCATTTTTTTGAACTAATACTTGCCATAGAGAATCAAAGTTCTGACCTTAAGAGGAATCTAAAGAAATTTGAGACTTTGTAGAATACCACCCTTATCCAATCCTGCATATGCTGACATTTTCATTAATCATGCCTCCACTGTTTGATCTCCACCCACTCCACTCTAGTCGCCCAGCCATACCCCTTCATTGAACTTCCATGACCATATTTCTAGCAAATATAATTAGTGTCATTAATTAGAGCATATTAGAACTGACATCATAGGTATTCTCACGTAGAGTGTTAACATTATGAAAATTTTAACGAATTTACACTTTCTATGATAATAATTTCAATTAAAATCTATTTGCTATTTTCAAGCACCTAAGCATACTGTCAATTAATAAAATATGCAAATTGTCAAAAGTAATAATACTAAGAAATAAATAAAACAAAAAATCATAAACATACAAAAAATTAAATAAATATAATAAAAATATAAAGAAATATATATAAATAAAAATAAATAAATAAATATATAGATAAGAAATGAATAAAAATAAATACATAATAATAAATATACAAAAATAACAATAATAATAAATATATAAATGAAAACAAAATAACAAAAAAATATATATATAAATACAAAAAAAAAAAAAAAAAAAAAAAAAAATTTTAAATAAATAAATATATACAAAAAAATAATAACAATAAAAAAAAATATATTCAAAAATAATAATAATAGTAAATCTAAAAAAAATTATTATATATCTAAAAAACAACATATTTACGATTTATGCATTTAAGATCTAAAATACACAAACTTCTTTAATTACTTGAGTTAAATTAAATATAGTTTCCACAATAAATTCTTCACTTTTTGCACAATTTGTTTCACACACTCTAGCTTTAATTGAACCAAACCTATCTACCCCATGCCACTTATAAGCAAGCATATCACCTATGCAAATCTTTTCATATATTCCCTGCTCTTGCATTTGCAGTCCATCAACTGCGGCGACCTGGACAGCTACCCGCTGCTGCAGTACCTGGATCTGTCGTACTCGCACGTGGCACAGTTGGAGGACGATGCACTGGGTCGGCTGGAGCTGCTCGAGCTGCTGTTCCTCGATCACAATAGCCTGATGCATGTGCCGAACAGTCTGCCCACCTCGCTGGAGCATCTGTTTCTGCAGCACAACAGCATCATGGAGCTGCAGCCGCAGGCATTCGCTGGCCTCAAGAATCTGAAGACCCTGGATCTGTCCAACAATCGCTTGATGTTCCTGCCGGCACTGCCACTGCCCCAGCTGCTCACGCTCAATCTGCAGTCGGCGGGCATTGAGTCCGTTAGTCAGGCGATTGTGCACACGCTGCCCCAGCTGCGCGATCTCCTGCTGGAGGACAATCCCGTGCGGTGCAGCGATTTGCTGGGCATTGCCGAATGGGCCAGTCCCTGTCGCAGTGTCGATTTGGGCCGCACCATGGGCCGCATCGATCTGAAGCGACGCTACGTGCAGCTGGCCAACTTTTACGAGAGCTTCAGCCCAGCGTGCGGGGGCGTGGCAAATGAACTGGCCACCGGAGACGAGGAGGCTGTGCAGCAGCTGGCCAAATCAATGCCGCCCACTTGCGGCATAGCAGCGACAACAACAATGCCAACAACGATGCCAAAAGTGCACAAGTCAAAGGCAGCAGCAACAACAGCAACAGCAGCAGCTCACCCAAATGCAATGCAATCAAGCGGCAACAACATCGCGCTGCTAACCACAAAAACTTTAGGGCCAGCTGAAACGACTTCGTTAGCTCAACTGCAGCGCCAACAAATGCCTGGCATGCCAACCGAAATAATAACAACAACAGCAGCAGCAACAGCAGCAACAACAGCAGCAACCGCCACAGCCATTGGCGTGCCAAGTTTGCAGCGCGCTGCCAAACGCACAAGCATTTTGGCAAGCAGCTCAACAACGTCGCCAGCAACAACAACAACGGTAACGGCAACAGCAGCAGCAGCAGAGGGAGCGCCGGCTAGACTGGCCAAGCCAACAAACATTAGCAATGTTGCTGCGGTGCCACAAACAATTTTGGCGCTTATAAGCTCTGACATGGCAAACAAACAAAAACTGGCCAAGAGTGTATTAAAAGAGACAGCAACAGCAGCAACTACAACAGCAACAGCAGCAACTACAAGAGCAACATCAACAACCATTGCTCAGGAGGCAAAGCCGATGCATAAACATGCCACGCTGCAGCTGCATATTAAAGATCGTCATCTAATTGGAACGCCGCTGCTGATGCACAAGGGCGACAACCTGCTGATAGATGCGGAGCAATTGCTGCTGCCCGGAACGGCAACTGTGGCGGATGCGGAAACATTGGCTGCCAGCCAGCGGCAGGAAGCGACTGATAAGCGACAAGCGGAAGCAATAAAGGGCGACACAAAGGCGACTGGAGCTCATGCCGAGCAGCAGCAGCAGCAGCAGCAGCAGCTGGAGCTGGAGCATGCCAAGCTGAAGAAGAAGCAGAAGCCCTCGCTGAGCATTAAGAAGATGACCTACAGCACCAAGCATGCAGCAGCAACAACTACAACAACAACAACAACAACTGAAGCAACAACAGCAACATCCACGCGGCCACAGCATCAACACAGCAGCGTCAACACGCCGAACGCATTTAAGCAGGAGCTGAGCACATTCGCCCAGCTGAAGGCGTTTGTGGAGCTCAAGACGGAAGCCTCCAAGTCCGCCCAGCTGCTGGCCACGCGCCTTCACCCACAGCAGAGCCTGAATGGCAGCCATCCCGGCCTGATGCTGCTGCTCGTCTGCATCCTGGTGATTGTCCTGCTCGCCGGCCTCGCGCACGTCTATCGCTGTGAGCTGCCCTGGCAGCGTGGACCGCGCGCCGGACACCAGCGACCGCATCACCAGCGCCAGCTCAATGAGAACGACGATGTGCACAGCTTTCTGCATTATCAGGGCTCCGGCCAGACGGATCCGGCACGTTTGAGCGCCTGGCATCACAGCACCAGGCGCGAGGCGCCCTACAGCTCCCCGCTGCACAATCTGCAGGCGCGTGAGCTGCAGCGCGAGCAGCAGAAGCTGCAGTTCTACAGCGCTTCTCTAGCGGACAGCTCCGCCAGTGGCAGTGGCAGTGGCAGCGGTTGCTCCTCCGGCAGCAGTCGCAGCAGTCTCCATTCGCCCAGCAACGAGGACAGCTACTACATAGAGATGGCGCCCAGCAGTCCCATGGCTGCGGCCGGCGGCATGCCCCATCTGCCCATGGAGCTGCTGGGCAACAGCAACAGACGCAGCAGCAGCAGCAGCACACATAGAGCTGCGGCTGCTGCCCCACAGCTGGGCAGTGGCCAGACGTCCACGTCGACGTCAGCGTCAACGCTGCGCTCGATGAGCAGCAAGCTGATGGCGCCCAGCACACGCCGGCTGGGCATCTGGTGACAAACCGTTTTTGGACAGCGACAATACGCAACACTCCAGTGAATCAAGGGCAAATAAACAAACACACACACACACACACAAAACACATATATACATATATATAGAAAAGATTCTGCATAGTTTTAAGCCACAGCCCGCAGCTAACGGGCCAAAATGAGTCATAAACCAAAGAGGAAGCAGCAGCATAGAAATAGATATATACATATATACACATACATCTTTATATACATATACTGGGTATATATATTTATTTATATATATCTATGTACATATATATATATATATATATTTATGTTCGCCAAGTCTCGTTTGATTTATGGCTCATCGTGGCCACACACGTGGCAGGCATCTTAGTGTCTAGGTTAGCAGCAACAATTTGTCATAAAGTTTCGTTACGTATACGCCGCGTGCAGCGGCCAGCAGCCAAATAGCCAAGAGCAGCCAAATAGCCACCGCCAGCTACATTTTATGGGCCATCAGGCAACACCCACCTCACCAGCCCCAGCTCCTGCCCCCTCACACCATCAACCATTCGCAACAAGGCCCTCGATTTGATGTCCATCTTGTGGTTGTATTTGGGTCAGTTTACACCAGGGCTAAAGCCCCAACTTGAGTATCTGTGTGAGCTTAAGTGTGTGCGTGTGTGTGTGTTGGTCAGTTAACTTTATATGTGTGCATAAGTGGCTGTCCGTTGGCCAAGATTAAGTGCTTTGATAGTCATGCATATAAAAATGAAATATATCGATAAAGTATTAAATAACAATTTAGTTTATGGCCAAAAGTCAGCTGCTAAAGGCTCGAGCCGTTCCAATCGGCCATAACGAGCTCCGCCAAAAGGAAAAGTCTCAATTTGCTGGTGCTGTTAATTGTGAGCAGATGTCCAGATCAAGCGGCAATTTCCATAATTTCACCAGGAACATTTTTATGTGCTTTGGATAGCCCCATTTGTAATGCGAGGAGGAGCTCGGAAGTAGCGACGATTTTCCATATGTTCTCTTTAAAAATTAATACAAATTTTTTATTTTTTTTAACATTTTAATATCTTCTAGATACTTTCTTTATGTCTGCAGATACTCTTCAATTTTGAAATATTTGTCATGCTTTTCAAGTAAATATAAATTATGCTACAAGGCAATAATATTCTTTAAATTCACGCAACTTTTTTACAGCACTAAACTCGTTTTCATAGATACTTTTTCAATCCCTGAGATACTTAATAATTTTGAGATACTTTTAATATACTCTTACTCTTCTGATATACTCTTAATATGAGTACTGAAAACAATGAAACTAACTCCTTTTCATAAATATATATTTATATATAACAGATACGTTTTTTTGCCTGCAAAAACTATAGATACTTTTCATATTTATGAGATGGTTATTTGTGCCATACGATACTTTTAACTGCTGTACTGTAAGTACTCTGAGAGTCACAGTATATTCCATTCGTATATTCTTAAAAGCAAAGAATCTCCTTCAAATTCACAATAAAAATCCTAGTTCATCCTACAGATACTTTTGCACGCCCTTTTTGAGATACTTTTCAATATTATTTATATACAACACAATAACAAATATATTCTCTTAAAAACATGAATTACTTTTTTTAAACATTTATAAATCTCACAGATACTTTTCTTATCAAATTGGCAGAAACTTCTCATATATATGAGATATTTGAATGTACCACAAGATGCTTTAGAGCCGCAGTTTAAATTTGTACAGTTTCATTCAATTGTCACGGCATATAAGTAAAACTATTCTTATTCGTTTCTCAGATACTATTACTTTACCTTGAGATACTTTCATGTTGCATGATGTCTCTTTTCATATAAATCAACAAATTTCGATTTACTTTATATTTATTTTTAAGTTCAAATTCTCTCAATTCTATTTCTGTGTAGGAAGCAAACAACACTTATTAAACTTTAAGAGACGAAACTCTTCACTCCTTTATGCTTTGGCATTCCTTCGTGCTCTATATTGGCACTTGAAAACTACTAACTAAGGCTCTGACTAGTGGAGCATGCGGACTAAGTAATTACAAAATGTTGGGCAACCAAGTGGATGGGGGGAAAGTGTAAAACGCATTTAGCTCTCACTCGAAATAAAACTCTTGATAGATTTTCATCTTCAGGCAACGACGCTCTTTGCTAATGGACTTTAAAAGTCAACTGCTTCAGCAGATCTTTAACCCACTTTGAACAATTTAATGAAAATTTCGACTCGACTCGACGTGGCTTGGCTCGTCTGGGCCGGACTTGAGCCTGGAGCAACAAGCACACTTGGTCCAGAAAGAAAACTCCTTTAGGATATATTTGATTTCTGTTTTGTATTGACACCCTTAAGAGCTGCCCGGGCAATTGCTTTGTACAACCTCGTGCGGCACCCCATTTACTGTTATTTGGCACTTGTCGATTCATTCGACAGCCGCCCTCTTGGCCTCAATTTATAAATTGACCAAGAGAGCATATGGTGTAAATCCAGCCAAATGGGCAGACGACTAATCCGCCACAGCAAATGTGAGATGTTGTAAAACTATTTGAAAGATATGTGAAAAATGGCAATGTGCGGAGCATGGAGCACACACGCCTTGCTCTGGCCTTGCTCTGGCCAGGGCTGGGCCGACATCAAAATAATGTGCCAGCAAATCAAATTACAAGCAACGACTTCATGAGGGCGACTCCGGCACAAGCGGGCGCGGGTTGGGGGTGCAACACAACAATTACATTAAGACACGATAAAAAGTTGTGCAACAATCTTGTGCGAGCCGCAGACGGGGGCGGCAAAAGGGGGAGCGAAAGCCACAGTCATTGCACAGTTTTTCAACTTTTTGTGGCTTTGTAATTGGAATACACAAGAAGAACACAAGAGCCGCAGCAACAGGAAGATAGATAAAGATGCGGATACAAATGTATCTGGGGGTTTGGGCACAGTTTGAGCTACAAGCAGCAGCAGCAGCAGCAGCAGCAACAGCAACAGCAGCGGCAACGGCAATGGAAGGCGTTCAAGCGTTTCGTCTCAAGCAATTCAGAAGGATTTATTTTTGGCCACAAAAGCGAAATGTGAAGCAAAGCGGGCTAACAACAATTAAAGTAATGCTGACCAACAAACTACGGAGAACGGACTACGGACAACGGACTCTGGACTCTGGACACTGGACTCCGGACTTCGGGCTCCGGTTCAGGGGATTAGGGCAAAAATAAGCAAGAATTGCGTTGAACGCACAAAATCTTAATTAAGGAAGTTCCAACTTCCAACTTCCAAGTGGGCAAGTGTCAGGCAGGCGGACAGATGGGCAGACAGACGAACGGACAGACATCCCCTTTTTTATATACGGCAATTTCTGCCAGTAAAGCAGAAAAACTGGACTACAATGAAGGCGGCCCATTGTCAAATTTAATGAAGGTTTTCTCTTGCTTATGACATGCGCAGCTGGCCAAGATTTACTTGCGAAAACTTTTCAGTTTCGTGCGAGCAGAAAATTGTCGCCAGGCAGCAACAACAACAACTCAAATGAGTTAATTCGATATTTGACACTTTTTGGGTCACATTCCGGGCGCCAGTACAGCACTGTGGAAAGTTAATAAAGAGACGCTGTCCGGCCCATAATTATTTGCCTGCTAAATGGTTGTAGCTGGCCATCAAGTGGGGCAGTGGTAAAGCGATTTGGCCAAGTTAAGTTGCCTTGGCTGTGCGCATAAATAAAGCCGCATAATTGCACATGGCCAGAAATGTAAAACAATCCGGAACAAAACATCAGACAGACAACATGAACACACAATAATTAAACTTAATTGCGCTGTACATATAAATAAACAACAAGAAAAACATGAGAAACAAAGGCAAGCAGAAAGAGAAAAACAAAGTTTGCAATATTAAATATGCATATAAAATATTCTGTGTTTAAATAAATACTAGGATACAAGTAAAATACAATAAACAAAAAAATTAAAAATGAAAAATTAAACAGCGCAGATTTGCATTTAATTTTGCGCATTTTACAAAACCACAAAAACTAATTGCCAAATATTTGATGTAGCCGTAAAAACATATAAATATTTAAAACACAATCTATAATATATATAGGATTATATATACATATATACATAAATATATATGTATATGTAAACAGTGAGAAAACATGACAAGAGTTCTAGCTTAGAGCAGTGCAAATACAAAAGAAAAAAAAAAAGGAATATTAAACAAATAATTCTATTTACACAGTTTCAATATTTATTCATTTTAGACAAACGCCACGCCCACAACATGGCCAGCCCAGTTCTGTATGCAAAAAAAAATTAACATAAATGCGTGCGCGTATTTTGTAAATAAGTAGTTGACCGCAGCTAATTATAAACATTATTATTATTATGATTATTATTATTATTGTGTAGTATTAGCTCTTCGAAAATTGAAACGTTTGCCAACACTGGTGCGAGGCGTTCTTAGATCAAATCAAATCAATAACAGTTAATACAATTTAAAAACCGAAAAACAAAAGCGAAAATTAAGTAAATTATTTCAAGAATTTAAAAACAAAAACAAAATATAAGTATTTAATGTATTATGAAATTAGCTTTAAGTGTGAGAAAATTTGCAGAGAAGTCGAGGCAACAAGAACACTGCATGAGTGCGTGCTTCTCAACACTGGCAATTTTCGAAATGGCAGACAACTGTGAAATGCGAAATAAAAATTGAAAATTATTTAATTTAAAAAAATATATGTGAATTTTATTTTATTTAAGGGAAAAGTGAAATGGAATAAATGGATAAAGTTGGGTAGTCAAGCGATGATAGGGGTTAACAGGTATTGAAAAGCGAATACATTCTTTTGGTTATATTATATTTGTATTACTATTTAACTGGAAGACAGCTGTCATGAGCTTATATAACTTAAGGATCTGTAACATCATAACTAGATGAAATCTAAGAAACATATTTATCTCAGCGCAACAGAAGAATCACTCGTAAAAGAAGAACAATCACTCTTAAAATAAAAGATCGTCTTATTGAAAACAAGGATCTCGTTAAAATATATGTAACAGGCAAAAGTATGCACGACAAACCCCATCAGGTATATATACATATGTTCTTGATCGGTGCAACGTGCTGAGTCCCTAACCGTCAGTCTCTCCATTCGTCTCTCTACACACACACTTGATTTTTCTACACACTTGATTTTTCTCCAACTTCTAACTTCTCTCATGACCTACACTCATTTACTTTAAATTCATTTTAAATGTTTTCTATTTAAAATATTTATTTAACATAAGCAGTTTGAGCTGTCTAAAACAATTTCTAGTTTCATAAATTAGATGAAACTGCTTAAATGCGTTACTTGAATGTATTTAAAAGACGCAAAACAGTTTTGTCAAAGCTCTAGCATTCAATTATGTTCAATTGACAGCACAAATTAACATTTTGAGTGGTTCAAGGAGAAGCAACAACTGACAAGGAACAAAGATTAGAGCAAATGCACAAGGGCAATAAAAATAAATGTTGAATTAGTGAGGCATGAGACAGTTAGACAAACGAAATGTGCATAAAAGCTAAGCGAAAAGGCCAATAATGGTATAAGCACACATGTGGCCATATGTATATATATATATACATATATATATAATCATTGGTTAAGTCAGGTCAAAAGCAAAACAAGTCGATGAACAATTTTATTTCAAATCCAATTATTTCGCATCGAACTGCAATCAAATGATTGCGTTCAGCAACAGGAAACACGCAACGCTGTGTGTGTGTGTGTGTGTGTGTGTGTGTGTGTGTGTGTGAATTGCTGCGCTCGACAAACGATGCTGTGCAAATTGCCGACAAAATGAAAGTCAATTGGTTTTTTTTCTCGGTTCGCCTTCGGCATGTTGCTTTTCCTGTTGTTCTTGGCTGGGCCACAACACGTCAAGAATATGTGTGCGTGTGTGTAGGTGTGTGACTGTGTCTGGTCAGAGCTGTAAGGCATTCAATATTGCACCATCAACGAACGCGACATTCAATATTATTAAAATTCACATCCATTTACGGCCCGTTGGAGGACAGCAAATGTCAAACAAAATATGCTCAACGGTTGCGCATAAAAAGGTTAATGAGAAAATAACAAACGAAAACAGAGCTGATGAAGAAGAAGGCTAATAAAAATAAAATATGACACAAGTCAAATATGAGAGCTTAGGGGTTCGAAGTGGACAGCTCAATTTGCTTCCTGATATTTGTTTTATTTTGAGCAAGAATTTGCGTGAAGTACAGAAATATTATTAAGGTATACTGCAAATACTAATATATATATATATTTTTTTTTTTAAATATTTAATAAAAATATTTAGCAGAACTAAAAAGGTTAACAAACCGAATTTTAAGCCCATTTAAGCCAATTCAATTAGCTTAAAATTGAAAAGAATAAATCTCATTAGGCAACTTTCTCTTTGACTCTTCCACATAAAAAAGGCAAAGGAAATAATTAAAAATCTCCTCTGCCGCTCAGCTTTTGCAGAGTTAAGGAATTGGCCGATCCGCAGAGAATTAAATGAAATGAACCTCTCCGAAAGTTTCGGCAAATGTATAAAAGGTCCTGTAGCCTCTGCAGCCATTGAACTGTTAATTTTAATTTTTATTCAATTTACAGCCAGAGCAATTCAAGGCGAACTATTCAAATGGCTGCACAGCACAGGCTACGCTCACATACACACATATATATGTGTGAGTGTGTGTGTGTGCATGAAAAAATGTTGTCTAATTGATTACGAAGCTGTGCAGCCAAATGGCGCTCCATTAGCAGCCGCCAAGCGGGTGGAAACAACAAATGGAAAAGCAAAACTCAAGCTTACGTCATTTGCCTCTGTTTTATATATATATATATATACACACCTATATATATGTATATATAAATATGCAAACAATTTTTGTGGCTGTTTGAGCGAGCGTGTGTCACACACACACTCTCAACTGTAAATTGCATTCATATTTAATGCAGCGCTGCTGGCGGCGCGGCCAAAAGCATCGACGCATTACGTATACGCAACGTAGTGCTCCATTGGGACACATTGCTTAATTTCTGTGCAGCCCAAATGCATGAAGGCAGGCAACCGTGTGTGACACAAACACACACACACACAGACAGGCACACACACGCACGTGGAGTGAGAGACACATGCATATATACATAAAAGCAAATGTCAAATGTGAAGAGCGCCATTCCACAAGCAACAACAAAAAAATGAGAAAAGCGAATTCGCATTACGTATACGAAAACTTCTTCTTTTTGCTACAAAAAAGTACAACACACACTCACACACACCCACTCACACACACACACACACTGTTGGGGCGGTAACGATTTCATTTCATGGTTTTGCACTCGTTATGACTTTTGCCCCACGCTGCCCCCGGCCCAGCCCCCTCGCTTCGCGCTTTGCTTGCTTTTTATTGTCGCCCAGTTGCGCCGTTGCGTCCCCAAAGTGTGCATCGTTTTATGTTTACTATAGGTAAAATACAGCCACACATTGCCCCCTTGCACCACGCCCACCACCACTCAAGCAACTACTTCGACAAATTTTATTTAAACACCGCCCACACGAAACGACATTGGGACACCAAGTTTTGTTTTTCAATTTAAACTTTAAACTTCACATGTTTTTCCATTCTCATTTCGCTTTTCGTTTTTTTTTTTTTTTCGCTTTGCAACATTATTCGAAATGTCATCGCCGCCAGCTGTGGCCAGTTCTCTAGAGAAATGCAGCAAGGTGTTTGCACGTTCTTTTTTTTTTTTTTTTTTTTTTTTTTTTTTTTATACCTGTCGAGCAGGTGAGCCTGGTGAATTGTGTTCACAAGTTTTTGTGTGCGCCGCAAAGTTAAAGAAAACAATTTTTGGCCACATTAAATATTAAATCATGTTTAAATTAGTTTAAACAAATTATGAGATGAAGAACGATGGAGAAAAAAAGATAGAGAGAGAGAGAGAGAGAGAGGAAGAGAGAGAGTAGAGTAACGTAATAAATGAAATGTGTATATTCATTATGCATACATCGTATATATAGTTAAAAAAGAAATTTTGAAAGAAAAAAATCTAAAAATGGTTGCAAAATATGTAGAATATTTCATTACAAAATTCTTAGATAAAATATTAAATCTTTTAGACTTCGTAAACGAGACATACATTTATCATCAGTTGCGAAGAATTTATAGCTTGGAGAGTATTATATATGTATAATATATATAAGCACACATACATATATACATATGTATATACAGGCAATTACATTAAACTTTCAAGTCCACAGACTTTGTGGTTCTCGAGATACACTACATGCAAACCGACAGACATCACAAAGCATATCCCTCCGATCAAGACAAATATGTATATAAGAAAATATATATAAAATATATAAGTTTATATAGGCCGCAGTTCGCTTAATAGTTATAGGATTATAAATTTTACTGAACTGTGATGCAGTCTTTCGAAATATTACCTGTAATTAAACAGCTTGTCGATAAGTACATAGGATAACCACAGTTGACCGTACCCATGATATGCAAAACCAAGAATCTGCTGCAAACGGCAGCCTGCTATATAAACGATTGGCAGCCCACAGCACCCGAGCATTGAATGCAGTGTTCAGTGAGACTTCTCATCGAATCAAATTCGACTTCAAACTGTCTCGACAAAATTAATCAAAATTAATCGAGTGCATGCGCATACGAGTGTGGGTATTTGAGTATATATTGAATTTAGAAGAGCGATCGAGCCAGTGCACTCTCACTTATATACTCCCAACTTTCCCTTAAGCAATCTCAGCTAAATATCACAGATCATTTTGGAACTTCAATTAAGGCAAGCGGTGCTGTTTTAGTTTTTTACTCCCCATAGAGAAGATTTATCTCTATAGGACCATTTGCTGGTTTTTATAGAATACATAATGGCAGCCTCTGCCTATATTGCATCATATCATTTTAAATTTTTTTATGTGTTCACGGCTTAAAATATTTAAATAGATATCAACAGAAAATCCGAAAAAAAGATCACGAATTTGTGGAAAATACATTTAGAAAATATCTGCGAAAATGATTAAGTTCATCGGAATAAAAAAAGAACAAGCACAAAGGAATAAAAAAACTTGATTGAAATTTATAGAAACAATCTATAGAAGCAAAACAAAGAAGAATATATGCATAAAAAAAAACTTTATATGTGTATATGTATATCAAATGTATATATTACAAATAAAAATTGAGCATATAATACATTTAGCAAACACTTCAGTAATTCGAGTGCTATATGAATGTAATATTATATAGTTGAATAAATCTGGCATAAACAAACATTTTTTAAAATATCTAAATATTGACTCCAAAATACATGTAATATATTCCCATCTATATATAACTTTATTTATTTATAATCTAGCCTACGCTTTGTCTGAAGTATCATTTTAACTTGCTCAACCCTATGAACTGCCCATTCCTTATAAATTTGATGCCCAGGCAATTAGCAAACCAAATCATTTAAAGGTGCTTGTTGACATAATTAAGGCATTGATTGCCAGAGTTTATACACACACACCCATACACACACACACAAAGACCATGGCACACAGAGACCCTTAAACCGAAGATCATAAACAAATTGTAGCTATTAAAAGCCAAAAGGGAACGACATAAACTTGGTAGCGGCTGAAAGCCAGCTGAGAGGCAAATCAGTGACAAGCCAGCGCCAGTTCGTGTCACCTAATTGAGTAAGTATGCTAGCCGGACTTGCTGAATGGTATCCTTGCTATCCTTTATACAGACACACACGCACACAGACTCGTATATATATGCAAGCGAGTAAGTGGCTTTAGCTTTAGCTGCGGCTTCCTTACCAACTGTGGCAACAGCAGCAGTTGAAGCTGTGTCAGTTGCAAATGTACTAAGTGTGCGTATGTATGTGTGTGTGTGTGTTTGTGTTGCGAGTGTGTTCCGTGTATATTTTATTTGTTTTTATTGTATTTTATTCGCTTTTTTGCCCAGCAACACGCGCTCTCTTCTGTTGTTCTTGGTGAGTTTTGTTGTTGTTGTTGTTGTTTTTGTTTTTATTTGTGTTCATAACATAAACTTTGTATTTTTATTCGAGACAAACGACTACAGAGCTAAAGGACACCACTGGCTGGGCAGGACAACGAGGCGACCAACTTGTTTGCGCTGCGAAATCTGTTAAGAGCTTGCCTTCACATATACACGCACATCCACATATACATATATATCTATCTGTATGTATATTCAACACGCTGCTGTCTGCCTTTAACACTCTGCACTTTTTGCTTTACCACTTGAGTGGATTTTTGTGTTACTTCTATATATATATATATATATATATCTTCTTTTTTTTGGTTTTGGCTGCTGATTTGAGAGAAGTTTGAGCGCGGGCTGAGGGGATTATCATCATTTATTATGCGCGCCACAAATCGAAGTCAGGAAAGCAACTTGATTAAGATTTAACTAAGCGTACGGCTCGTCTGGCTTGGACCTTAACAAACATTCATATTCAATTCAATTGAAATGGTAAAGAAAATGGAAATTCAAAATGAAACAATGCAAAACTCACTCACACACACACACACACACTGACACACACACGACAATGAGCATAAATAATTTTAAATGCCAATTCAATTTTTTATTTGCCTTGTGCTGAGCAAATAAAAAAGGGAAGAAAAAATCGCCAAATAGACACGCGCAATAAATTGAAATAATAATAATAAAAAAAAAAAAATTGTTAATTAAACGAAAACCACTCGCCACATGCAACACGCAGCGTACACCATGCACCGTGCACCATGCAACATGCAGCATACAGCATACAGCATGCAGTTTGTGGTCGCTGGTAATTAATAAAATCCCAGACTGAACCGCTCAAAGGACACTTTGGGGAGCTGGCGACGCAACGCCGGCCCAGGCATCGCATTAGCTGCAACATTTAATATTTGTATTATTCAAATACCCTAGAGCATTCCACAAACATTTTATGTTTATTGGCTTTAAATATTTGTCAACTGTCTGCACTGAAAGTAAAGCTGAATGAATCCTCTGATACTTTTATGCAATATCACGCGCCAAGTTTGAATAGTTTGAGAGAGTATTTGTTCATTATAAAAAATAATATTTTGTATATTTTTAAAATATTGTATATATAGGGATTGATGCAATAAATATTCTCGATACTTGTGAGTTGAATATTTATCAAATAATGTTTATACATATAAATAAATATTTACAAATATATATATTTATATATCCATATATTTAAATGTTTATATTTATATAAAAATTCAATTCTCACTTTTAACTATTGATTTTTTTCATTAAAAAAAATTTAATTTAAAAACATTTTCTGAATACGCTCCAACTTTTCATGCAAGTGGGCATTCCCCATTCAAAACCACCTCTCTAATAAGAATTGCTGCCTTTTTTATACGCAACACACACCACGCACACACACACTCACACACATGCATGCATATTTGGCATTTTTTTTAGACTGGTTAACTGTCAACCGACCATCAATCTATTGGCTGGCCCCGGGGCGTTAAGCTGGCCAGCAAATCCCCAGCGTGGCGGCTAGAAGGAGGTGCGCTTTACGTCTGGGGCTTAACGAGCTCAAAAGCTTCAAACAATGGCGCAGACACAATAAAGGGTTTGCAACGCTTTGAGCTAAACGTGTTCCCTTTCATCTGGACACCGGGACAAAAGATGGACATGGAGTATATCAGCGCTTCCAGCTACAGACAAACCGATTGAGCGACAGAGAGACAGCAGACAACAGACAGGAGCAAGAACAGCAGCAGCAGCAGCAGCAGCTGAACTAGTTTAAACTACTTCAGGGTAGACGCACTCGCGCCTTTATTAACGTACTCAATATTCAAATAACGCATCGAATTACTGCCAATGGCTTTAAGATATGCAAATGAATAAAAGAAGAGGAAAACATTATGAAGAGAAGATTATGAAGAGAAAATATGTTAAAGAGCGGAAAAAGTTTACTAATTTGCAAGAATCTAAGCATAAATAGCTGGTAACAGCGTTCAATTATGAGAATCGCAGAGAAGGGCGATGTTTCAGTATAATTTCTAATAAAAAATTTCTCATGTAAAATACACTCATGTGGGGGCAATTGTGACAACATAGATTCACATTAAAAGCAGATTTCCTCAGGGCGTGAATATAGCACATATAAATGTATAAAAATGTAATATTTAAAATAAAAACAACTTTCCAAACTTTTGCGCAAAAACTAAAATCATAAATTACATTAAAAAAAAAAAAAAAAAGTTATATGTATTTATATATACATATATATAAGGAATAAAGATAATCTGCAAGGTGCAGCAAAGCTGGAAACTTTGCCGTTGCCAAGGTCTTTTCACTCCGCAATGCCCATTAGCCCCTAAAAAGTATTATCTGTGTATGACTAGCTGCTGCATATGTGCTCATATTTTAGCAGGAAAGCAAAAAAAAAAAAAAAAAAAAAAAAAAGGAAGAAAAACTAGCAGCAGCAGAAGAAGAAAAGAGGAAAACTGTCAGCCATGGTTGTGTTCTAAAACGCTTGTCAGAAACTTTTCCAGTGCGCTGCAAGGTGCATCGACAGCGATAAGTCATATAGAATATATATGTATATATATATAGTATTATAAGGGATACATACATATATGTATTTATGTATATAGAAAGCTGTGAGAGTGGCAGGTGCCAACGTTGAGTTGCAAATAGAATGAAAAAGTTTGATATGTACATATATAATAAATGGAAAATCACTTGAAAATAGAAAAGTCATGTTGGCATACGAAATGCGTAAGCCAAAGCTAAATATTGCCTTGAGCTGAGCTGAAAAATAAAAAAATAAATAAATAGCGAATGTTGCCTAGAAAACTTCACATCGAATGAAGCGACAAACGCAAACAACAAATTTTACAGCCCAATGCACTTGGCAGAGCATTCAGCGCGTTCAACAACAAAAAAAACAAATACGCGAAAAAAAAAAAAAACAATTACGCATTTAATATATTTTCATTTGGCAGAGCAGAGACGCTTTTGACTACCGAATTAAGGAGTAAAAGGGAGCAGGAAATTGGGGATAGGGCACAGGAGACTGGCTGCAGGAGCCGCTGTTGGTTGGCCAGTCGTCCTGTGATGCCATTTTTTACTTTTAATGAAGCGCAAGAATTTCAGCTGGATAATTTGTTAAGCGCAGGACAGCCAAAAGGCAAAAAGCCAAAAGGAGCCAAAGCGCACATAAAATAACTAAGAAACTTGCAATCAAGTCGCTACCAACTTCATAATACCCGTTCACGGTTAAAAAACAGCTGAAATATGGAGAAAGACGAATGACTTAGCTTATAGATCTAGATGTACGGTCAATATGAATATGAGAACTATATCAGCTATGAAACTCTGGTTACTTGACTTGCCACGCCCACATTAGCTTAGATCAATCTTTAAAGAATGTCAAGAGCAAATCGATTTTTGAGTAATTAGCCCAAGACCTACCTTTCAATCAGATCGAGCAAAAAACAGAATATGTATAAAGCCAATATACTCTACACACATCACAGGCGAGTATATATATATATATAAACTTAGAGCAGCAGCAGGCACAGTGCAACAAGGCTACAGACAGGCTGAGAGAGAAGAGAAAGAAGGCAGGAAGAAGCACAGAAAGAGACAGTCAGACATTCAGGGAGAAAGCGAGAGTGAGCGAGAGAGTAAGTAAGACATTGCAGAAACTTTACGCTATAATTTGGCTTATTTCAAGCCAACAAATTTATAGAGTCCAAATGCAAAATGGAGCGCTACAATTAGCCGAGAGAGAGAGGGAGAGAGATAGATAACAGACATATGCAGCGAGAGAGCAAGACAGAGAGAAAGAGAGGGCGGGAGAGGGGAAGGGGGAGCCTGCAAGATAAATGACACGCAAATGCCAAGTGGCAGATTTTCATTTTTAATTAAAAGCCCAACCAGCATGTCGCTTCATAATGCATTACAATAAAACATAATTAACAAGCTGAAATCGAGCCGAGCTGAACCGGACTTGGTTACGCTCAGTCAGCCCCACCTAAAAATACACATAAGCACACCTACACTCACCTGTTGTAATGTTGTGCATGAAAATCTCGCGTAGCAGCAACAATTCATCCTCCGGTGCTGCGGTATATGAACCAAAGACATCCTCCTCTGGCCAAACTTCCCTGCGAAATGCAATTTATAATAATAATATAATAATGGAATAAGAAATTTGACTACATTACAAATGGGTATAGATAAATATATGAGTGTAAATATATTTAAATATATAAATGCAAATAATTGTATATAAGAATCTTAAGCTTTAAATTTAAGTTACTTTAGAGATTGAAATTTAATTTCGAAGGTAAGCAAGCTTAGCATAAAAAAATATATGCCTAAGAAAGTGTCGAATCAAGAATTTTAAATGGCTTTAAATATTGAAAACTAGATTATTTAGCCCAAAGCTGGGAATCGCTTGAAAATACATTATTAAAAATATATGTAAATATATTTTTTTTTAAATAGACAAAAATTAATAATATTTATTATTTATTAACTAAATTAATATTATAATAATAAAAAATATATTTAAAAAAATTTGTTGTAAAATTTAATTTTATTATATATATAACTACGCTTATAAAAACACAAAAAAGCTTGTATTTAACTTATAATACATATATTTTTATATTCTTAAACAATTTATATTTTGTAGGTACACAAAATAAAAATATATGAATATGCCATTTAATATTATTTTTAAATTTATTTTTAAGCACATATAAATGTAAATATTTATATAATTTTGTATACATTTGAGCTATGCTTCCACGCATATACAAATATATAAGAAATATTAATTACTTTATTAAGTCAAGCCTGCATACAAATACCAAATACCATCAATTAAATCAGATGCTGAATATCAGAAGGATAATGATGATGAATATATTAAGTAAATATTCATGTATATATGCATGTATAAATGAATATATACTCAGTGCAAAGCAATTAAGGCAAAAACATAATTTATCAACTACTTTCCACAATACAAGAGGCAGAAGAGTCTGCCGAAACATAGCTGCTGCATCAATCCAATTAAAAACTCGCTCTAAAAGCACACATGATAAAGTCGACCTTAAGCCATGGCCTATATCCCAGCAGCAACAACAGCAATTACAACAACAATAGCAATTTTTTTTTAATGACAATAACCAGCGTGCACATCATGTTGCACGCTGCGTACGCTGGACATGCAACAAGCGGAGCTTTTAGCTTTCACAAAATGAAATTGATGCGCTTAAAATTGCGTTAAAATTTCTCGTGTTGCACACACACACAGAAAGAGAAAGAGAGAGAGAGAGAAAGAGACACATACACACGCACAACAAATAGAAAGCTGCTCCACTGGCAATGGCAGTTGCTTGCATCACATCGTAGCTGCCGCACCGTGTTGCACTTGGGACCGCATTTTTGGTGCAGCACACAAATAATCCTTGCGTGTTGCAGTTGCATGTGTGTGTGTGTGGGTGTAGGTGTGCGAGTGTGGGTGTGTCTGCTGCATACACCAGTTGCAGGCTTTGCAACGTTGTCGTTGCTGTTAATTTAATATTTGGCAGCAGCTTAATATCCAACTACGCACGCAGTTAGAAACCGAGTAGAACAGAGAGAGGGATAGAGTGAGAGGGAGGCAGGGAGAGAGAGAGAGAGAGAGAGAGCGAGCGAGAGCGAGAGATTTATCGACTTGCAACATGCTTTGCATCGTTTGCTGCCTCTCCACTCATATCGTTAGCAAGCAGCCAGCGTGGCAGCTGCTGTGGGACCAATTCAGTTGGCTGCCGTTTCGCCGCGTTATGTTCTGCTACTGATAGCGCAACTTATGTTTGCCACCGTCAAGCGCCAATAAATTGAAAGACATGCCACACACAAACACACAAACGAATTCACACAGCCACACACACACACACACACAGTTACCGTGCTCTGCCCTCATAAAAAGTATTTGGTGTACATTTTGCATAATAAATAGTTTTCGGGTTTTGGCCAACTGCTAATTGCCGTTGGCCCTGCATCAGGAGTTCATTGGTAACTTATGCCACACCCACACACACACATTATATTTAAATATATTTAATGCACAACTTTTGCACTTGCATCCTGGCTAATTAGCAACGGAACTGGGCACCAAATATGGTTAATTATACAATTCAGGTGAATCGAATGTGGGTTATTTGCGGAATATCGGGCCAATGTGGGAATGACAATGTGGTTCACACGAATACCAATTGCAATCAATAATGCTTGCTATTATAGCGTAAGGTTATACATATATAATGCATATAAGAGGATATATAATAATACTACTGATGTGGTTTCTACTTGGATAAGTCAATAAACCACGCAGAACGCACAGCTGCAACAAAAGGGTATATAAGTATGTATATTAATCCACATTGAGGATACAGGGACTACAGTGTATTATACCTAAAATTTGCAAAACATAAAATATTTTCAGTTTTATGTGTAACTTTCTTACTTTTTATATTTACTTTAATCATATTTGTGTAATATATAGATAATCAGAACATTTAGTATTATTTCATTCTGGGTTATTTATATTCTTGAGATTATAAGGATTAAAGTCCGAATGATACTTCCAACTCCCTCTTTATGCACTATAAACTAGAAATGATCTAATTAAGCATACTTAAATAATTTTTGTATTTTTCTGAGTCCATAAATTTTGCAATAATTAATTTCTATACAGCATTGCTTTTTTCATATTTACTTGACTATTGAATGTATTTTGAGCATATTTTACTGTAGCAATATATATGTTACATAGTAATACACTTCAGCTCCGATAATTCGAAATGGCAAGGAAATCATTTTTTTTTTTTTTTTCGATTTACACAGAAATTTAAACAATCGAGAATTATCCAGAACGAACTATTTTCAAGGGTAAAGAATTCTTTACGATTTATCGCGATTTTTGATTTAGCGGTGTACAAATAGATCGAGACTCGACTGTATCATAATATATTCTGTGTTAATTATAATAATTTAAGAATTTGTTTAGCTAAAAAATAAAATTGAAAGGAATAAGTAGAGTCAATTTATACCACTTTTAGTTTGTATATAATTTTTTTGGCATGTTTTGATTTATTTAATTTTAACTCAAGTTATAGTGACTTTATAAATAAAGCTATACCAAAGACTATATTTTTAGTAACAAAAAAATAATATTAATAATAATACACACAACACAGTAAGAAAAAAATTCCCTTTCGAATATTGCATAGCCCGCGTTGTATTCGATCTTAAGTTATTGCCACATAACTTGATAAATTGGCTAAACATGCTCTACAAGCCAGCTTAAAAGCTTTAAATGCAAAGCAGCGACTGTCAACATTGCAACATTGCTAAATAAGCGAAGCAGCTGCAGCAACAGTAACAGAAGGAGCTGCAGGAGCACCAGCAATGGAAACAACAACAGCAGACGCTGCTGAACATAAGCTTAGTTAAGAGGCAACTGGGCAAATGCTCCGTTGTCTTCGTTTGGTTGGGTGGCGGGTCTGGGCCAAGCATAGCCGACTGCGAGTTGCAGCTTAAATGAAGTTTGAATAAACATTTTGCGCATTTACTTCACTTAAAAGTTTTTCAAGCTGACATTCCAGTGCTCGGCGCTGCCATTAAACCCGCCGCCGGGCGAGAGCAGCAAAAACCAAAACGTTTTCAGTTTCTATTTTATTTTCGTTCCTCTTTTTTTACGCTCCCTTTTATTTGGTTATTAAAATGGGGAGGAAAAAAAAAATATATATATATGCATGGAGTATGACTTGGCAAGTATCTAAAATGTTGGCAGCCGCACACAGACTCGGGATCTTGGGGTCTTGGGGGCAAGGGCACTACCACTAGCTGGCACTTACATGCCAGGCCAGACACATATGCAAGCAGACCATTCGCTTGAGCGTGTGTGTGTGCGTGTGTGTGGGCCACACTCTAGTTTATTTTCAATATTTTGTTTACCCAAAAATTCTTCTCGAAGGCAGCAAAAAACATTTACAGCACAACAACTCCCCCTCGACCTCAAGTGCGAAAAAGTTGCAGACAAAAGGCAACCGAGTGGGTGCTGTGGGTGCAGCGGGTGCAGCGGGTGCAGCGGGTGCGCTTTCAGGGTCTATGCATATCGCATTTTAATTTATTAGCACAAAAAGCGTCTAGACCTTTTTAAGCTGCTACTGCAGCAGCAACAGCAGCAAAGGCAGCAGCAGCAGCACCATCAACAACAACAACAACAACAACTGCCAACTGCCGCTTCATACATTTTAATGCAACAATTTCTTTGGCAACAATTAAAATGCACATAAATTTAAATGAAGCATTACAATGGCAACATTGCGTATACGCCATGTAAAGCACACGACAATGCAAACGGCTAGACAATCAACAGAATCTTTCGTTCTATTGTTCCGTTTCAATACAAGTATATACAACTGCGTATTTTAATTTGAAATCAAGACAGTTGCTAGACTAGCTGAATACTCTGTAGGTAGCATAACAGCAATGGAGTGATTAAGCTGGGATAGGGGAACAAATATTTGGATAAGGTGCGAAAGTAAATTGACTGAAAATCAATATATATCGATTTTAATCGATATTTATAAATTTTAGTCAGTTGAATTTATATTTATCGATTTTAGCTCATATTTATCCATTTGGAGCTTACAAATATTTGGATTAGATGGAAAAGTAATCAAATATATAGCCGACTGAAAACTAATATTTATCGATTTAATCGACATTTATCAGTTTGGATCCTTATTTATTGAGTTAAAACTCTATTTATCTATTTTAACTCATATTTATCAATTTTAATTGACATTTATTGATTTTCAAATATATTTGTTCATATTAAAGTAATGTATCGATTATTGGCTACATTTATCGATTGTACTCACATTGATATATTGAAATTTATTTTAATCGTTTGTATTCTACACTTATGAATCGTAAACTTAGCTAATTGATAGTAATTGGCATTATCGATGGTAATCGATATTAAAAATGTTGAAGAAATAGAAAGCGAACGTTAATTTTGGAACGATGTGTGAAAATTTGACATAATTTGATAAAGAAACTGTATTCTATCTATTTATATTATAAATAAGTTTTCATTTCATTCTTCATTACAGTGCCATCTGCATATTTCGTAGGTACAAGGAGTATAAATTAGTCATACTACCAATTACTGTCATCTAATTGGACGCTCAACAATTGTTGCGTTGTTTCAAACAGCATGATTTTCGCAATTTAATCCCCGGCGTGCAGCAGGTGGAAAGTTTTAATGATATTTGATAAATAAATGACTTGGAAATATTTAAGCAACATTTCGATAGCTGCTGTCTGACGACAAATACAACGACGATGACGACAACGGCCTTTGACAGCGAGGACAGCTCGCATCTTGTGTGGGCGGCTGGAGGGAGTCGAAACACGGTTAAAATGTTGACGCGAAAGATGATAAATTATTTATCTTCACGTAATTTTCCCAGCACAAACAATAAACATTGATAGAGAGAGAAAGAGAAGGAGAGAGTGAGAGTGTGAGAGTAAGAGTGAGGGAGGCTTAACATAATTGAGCTGGCAATTAAATCGAAAGGCTGCTCGCCTTGAACTCAACGGTGGTGCGGAGCAACCAAGAGCCAACCAAAGCCACTGACAGAGTTGATGGCGCATAATGAGGAGCAGAAACAGAAGCAGCAGCAGCAGCAAGAGCTGAACAACGAATTCCGTGCCCTGGCTGCTATTATCTGTCAGAGCAGCCAGAGCCACCTGGGCAGTTGAGTCCCCGTTGCGTGGCTACCTTCGCAATAAATGAAAACTATTTAATTTAAGCACAACCAACAGACAGACAGACAGACAGAAAGAGAGCGGGTGACAGGGACAAGGACAGTTTGTGCCAGAAAATCGCTGCACAAAAATATGAAATTCGCATTAAACGAAAAAAAAGAAGACGAAGAAGCAAAAAACGCATAAAAAGGATATTCGAAAGCAGGAAAAGCTCTGCCAAAAATAAGCACAACAATGGCCAAGCGACCCAGGCAGCTGCCACATTTTCTTTTTACCTGACTTAATTTATTATGTGAATTTTCTTTTGTGCCCGGCAAGCGCTGACGCACAATGGCGGCCAACAGTCAATGTCAAGTTATTAAAGGTAGAAATTTTCCAAAGGATTACGGCTGTGCTGGAGCTTGTTGCTCAATTTGAAGGACACGGACACAGCGCAAGTAAGGACACTCACCTGGCAGCACGCAGCAGGGCAATCGCCGACTCCAATTTAGCGTTGCGCAGCAATTTATTTATGCGCATCATGCAGTCCTCGCTGCAAGCATAAAAAGGATATATATATATATTGCATTTTAAAAAGGATTCCCCTCTCATATACATGAATGCTAACTCACCGTTGATCGTCAATGGACTTCTCCAAGGTGGCATCAAAGGGCAGCGGCTGCTGCTCCTCCGCCAACTGCAGCTCTGTGGCCAGCAGCAAACTCACCTCCGATGCCATTTCAGCCCATTTGGTGGCAAGCTCTTCCTGTTAAAGAGGGTATAAAAAAGTAGAAGAGCTTTAAAATATATAAAAATAAGTCAATATTCTTAACTCTATAAAATTTCGTCTGTTGCAGCTGCCTTGTTGGCCTCCATGTTGGAGAAATGCTAATTGACTGATATAATATATAATTTAAAAAAAAAAACATAAAACAAGATGTCTCCATCTTCAATTTAACTGTTCCTTTTCATTATCAGATACAAAGCTGTATAGGATATACATATAAAGTATATGCAGAAAGTTTCCTCGCATACTTTTTTTTTATAAGACTTGAAATGTATTAAGATTCTGTTAGATTTGTATAGGCTTAAATATTAGTGATGCATATATATTGCTATTTATTTATCATATATTGTTATCTATTCTCTAATTAGTTTGTCTAAGTGTTCAATGGAACTCAGTTTAGATTATAAACTATATATACTTAAATTACTGAATGAAGGAATTTTTATGAGAAACTTTGTGTTATCAATTATAAATGTCTAAAATGCTGAGTAAAACTTGGCTTCATGAATCAGTATACAAACTATATATACCACAAAAACTCGATTATATGAAACTTTTCTTTGCTATGACAAACTTTGTGTTATCTATTATAAATATCTAAATATGTTGAAAGTTTAAACTCAGTTTTATGAAACACTATACAAACTATGAAAAAGTATACATCATAAAAACTCATTTATATGAAACTGTATATAGCAGACTTTTCATTTTGCATTCCTCACAGCTTTAATTAATCACAATAAAGTATCTCATAAAAATATCTATAAAAATTCTATATCCATTTATGAAAAAATTTTCAAATTAAAAAAAAAAAAAATCTCTTTGATTTGCTTTTATAAGCCGCTTCTTTTCATACCGAAATTATTTTGTATATTTAAAGTCGATTAGACAAATTAATAATATAGATAATGCTTTTTTCATACATTAATTATTATACATTTATTATAGTTGACTTTATCAATGAAAAGCTAAAAATATGCTTATTCTTGTCTCTCTCAATATAAAATCCAAAAAAATGCAACAACAAAAATGTGAAACAGCTGCTGTAAAACACAAAACATTATAGATATTATAAAAAAGGGAATTCAATTACATTTAAAATGTCATAAATGCAAAGCTTAAATAGTGGAGAATAGAGAGCTGAACCACTAGATACCCTACAGAAACTTGATATGGAATACTACTACTATTTACAAAAAGGAACCAAACAATTATATTTATATAATAAAAAAAACATATGTATGTCAAATGAAATTGAAAACTAAGCAAAGAGTCTTAATGGGAATGAATATATATTTTTAAACGGTATATTTTCATATGAATATTTTAATGTATTATAACATTTTTGTTGCTGTTGGCAGTATTTGTTGGCCTGGTGTTAACATGTTCTTATCGAGCATGTTAACAATATATGCACTATGTCGATAGCAAGGCTATTCGCATATTTTCAAATTGTAATCCCATAAATATATATAATATTTACATATATATTTATATACCATATGTAAATGCGCAAAGCCAACTGAGAGATTTTCATTTATTTTGAACACATTTTGCCATTGTTTTATTTATATATATATATAAATATATGTAATTTTTATTTATTTTATTTTGGCTTGTTATTCTCTTTTTTCTCTACTTTTTTCATGATATTTTAACAACATTTATAGAAAACTGAGCGGACAAAAGCTGTTCAATATTTGTGAATTCGTGCGTTTAACTTGTTTGTTGGTGCTTTAACAAATGTCGCACACACACATTTCACAAATTAATTGACGCACAAAATATGTCTATGTGTGTATGTGTATGTGTGGACGTGTGTGCGTACAACAATTGTTACAAGGCACAAGAAAAAGCTTGCATGGACTGTACAAATAAATATGTCAGAAATTAGCACAATTGTTGTTTTCCTTTTTTCATTTTTTTTTTTTTTTCGTGTAAAAAAAAGGTACAAACTAAAGTCCATCCACGCCGTTCGAATCACACAAAATGGCGGCAACAGAACCGCACAAAGCCTTGGCGCAACTGAGGTTTGCAGTGTGTGGATGGCGGTTGGCTAGCTGTATGGAGACTGCAGAAAAACGGCTCTGGCCGGAAATCACGCTCGACGGCGCTTGCAACGCGTCAAAGTGTTTAAAAAACACAGCAGCAAAAAAAGAAGGAATATAAAAACCATGGCACTAGCTGAGTTTATTATGCATGCAAGCAAAACAAAATACAAGCAGCCATAAAGCAACACATAGTAAAAAGTGTTGTTAAAGCGCGAATTCTCGGGATAATTGCTAAGTTCTCTAAGAGTTTTGCGAGCTTTAAATTTAATTATGAATGACATAAAATATAAACAATATTATATAGTATACTTATATGTGAAAATTTAAAAATATAATATAATATAGTACATAATCAATTAAAAGATTACTGGTTTAACTCTAAATGTGATTCCAAGAAAAAAAGAAAAACAAAGATCGCTGCTCCTAAATGTTTTTTGCTTAGCGGGTTCGTGTCTTAGATAATTTGTAGTTCGAGAGAGACGAAGATAGCTGTTGCTGAACGTAATTTTAGAGCGGCTCTGTGTCTTAGATCATTTCTAGATCGCTATTACACCATAAAATAGAGAGAGACAATTTTAGGTGTTGCTGAACGTTATTTTAGATCGAGTTTCTATTTAAGATCATTTCAAGCTCGTTATCACACTATAAAAGGGTGAGAGAGAGGGAGAGACAAAGATGGCTGTTGCTGAAAGCAATGTCAAGTGTTGCTGAGTGAGAGCGAGATAGATGAGGAAATGCATACAGGGACGTTATAGAAGTATAAAATAAAAAGTTGTAGAAGTATAAAATTTTAAGGGAAACTCAATAAAAACAAGACAGAAAACCGACCTCAATATTAGCTTTCTTACTATCTAAGATGTTGATACCAATTTTAATTGTCGCCAAAAAAAAATTTACTATGATATATAATCTATATAAATACATATACATCTTCAGACATTAAAAAAATTGTGCATGAGGATTGGCTAATTGATTCAGTGTATGGAAAGCTCTGAAAGAATAGTATAAACCCTTAGAAACTCTAAAGCCTCTAAAGCTAAAAATATTTGACGATCCGGATTACGGTCCTATTTACAGCATATTCAATAAAAATTTATTTATTTTTAAATTGTAAAGCAAAGTTGAGTGCACTGTTAATATGGATGGCTAAACAGAAAACAAAATAATAAATAATAAAATAAACGAAATAAAAGTCTAAAGTTATGTCCCCTCTTTATAAAGAACTTTTGCAAGCCCTGCAAGCTGAAAAGAGATTTTAAACTTATTTTTAATACACTGTGCAAAAGTTTGTAAACTTTAATTAACTTGGAAATATTTTCGAATCGAATCGTATAGAAGATTAATGTCAATTGGAGTGTGTATAGAGCACTCGGCACGCCATAATAAATAGTCGAAGTGACTAGAACATAAATAAATAGAGGCGAGGCCAGTAATTAAATGCAGCCAGCAGTCGCGGCGTTATCGTGACTTTATTTTATTTCACTTTTAACCATATTTTCAGTCAATTAAATTTCATGATCAAACCTATAAATCTGGCTCGCACTGCCCCCGACTTTATGCTAGACGACAATTGTTTTTGTGACCCCGCTCGCTGCTCGCTGCTCGCTGGCTGCTGGTCGCTTTTGCAGCTATTTGTTTTAAATTTTATTGGCAATTTAGAGAATATTTTATGGCGCACACAGCGGGCCAACCAGCGGCCAGCAGCTAACAGCCAACAGCCAGTGGCCAGTAGCCAATGCCCTGTGGGCAGCACCCGCAAGCCAAATAATGTCATTTAATGCAGCAATTTATTTATAAGCATTAAAGATGAATTCAATTTTCACCGACTTTCCACTCACCTCCGTTGGCTGTTGGGACGACTTGGACGGCTTGTTGGATGTCTGTTGCTTCTTCTTCTTCTTCCTTTTGCCAGCTGCCCCACGACGTTTGTCCTGAACAACGACTGCATCCTGACAGAAGCGCTCCATCATTTTAATAAACACATTTGCCGTATCCACCACGTCGCGCAGGAATACCCTGTGGACAAAAGCAGAGATTGGTTGGTTGGTTGGCTACTAAATCAAATTATTGCATACACATGCATTAATTCAATTAAGAAACTATATAAAATATATATGGATATATATATATATGTACCTACTGCATACTATATTTATAAATATATGAGGCCACACACGCTGGAAATTCAATTAAATGAGCCAATTGCATTTTATATGCACAACAATATTTTATCATATTTCTATTACAATACAACAACAACAAAATGTTTAAAATGAATCAATTTATTGATAAACAATTTAACTTGCCTATCAACCATAGAACGATGTAAGTTAATATATAGCAATTAAATAAGCAAGAAATTCTTCCAAAAATACACTCCCAAATAATATTAATCATGCCTTTAAGAACTTAATTAAGCGCATCTGATACCACAAAGCAGCTTAAAGTCAGGCCAAAACCAATCAAGGCAACATTTTCATATACAGCAGCTGCTCTTCCTCTCTCTCTCTCTCTCTCCCCCACTCCTCTCCACATTTATTGAAAATCATCGAGCACATTAAAACGGCCCAAGCAACCTTTTGCCTTAGCTTAACTAGCCCAACTCAATTCGAAGGATGTCGTTGACTGATGATGTGGCTGAAGCCGTTGCCTTTGGCCCTGTCAATGCCGATGACGCCTCCAATTAGCAAATTAACCTTAAAAGGGAAATTGCGAGGAAGCAGCAACGAAAAAAAATTGTGAAAGGCAACAAAATGCCAAAATCAGCTGCCGCATAGCCAGCAATAGCCAAAACTTTAGCATTGTTTTTAGTCAAAGCAAAAAAAAAATAAAAAATACAAAAATAAAGAAAAAGGAAAAAAATGTGAATAAAAAGCCAACGTCATTGTGCACGTCAATTTGTTAAAATGATTGATTGCCGTTTGAATAATGAAAATCGCGCGCGTCATAGAAAAGGACAATGCAAACAAGGCAAAATGAGGAATACCTCTCAATGATAGGCCATGGAATGCCCATTCATTTGCATACGCTCGCAATGGACAGAGCATTTGTCATGTAAAGAAGCTGGCATGGGCAGGAATCTCACCTATCTTGAGCTATCGATATATATCGTTGCCCCTAAATCATAAATAATATTTTCCAACATCAGGAGATATAATCTGCGTCTCGATGGAATGAAGTGCATGAGTATCTATTTTAAACATGTTAAATACATATGTAGATATAACTTACATATAATAAAATTTGTCCTATCAAAATATATTACATAATATTGATAGCCCCAGATAGTCTTGTTCCAGCTTCAATTTATTTTATTTTTAATTTTTTTTTTATTCTAATTGTCAAGAAAGTTTTATCGATAGCAATAATCGATTGCTCTGCGAACTCTTCGCTAATCCAAATAAATTTAGTCATTATCGATAAAAATATCGATACTGATAGCTATTGATCAACTTGTTGATAAATAATAGCAACCGATAAACCACTCGATACATTGAGGTCATAGTCTATTACCCTCTCTCAATGCAATTTACTCTAACAGCAATCAAGTGAATAATATATAAACTAACTCAGGAGTTCTTTCAAGTCTATACGTTACAGGGTATTTAAATTGCCAAATTACCAAACGACATAAAAAAAAATTATCGGATAAATGCGTTGAATGCGCGGCTATTGTTGAAATTCCCCTCAAACATGATTTTGCAATATTTGCATACGTGCGGGCATATCCTTGTGCACGGGGTCCTTTGGTGCGCTCTGTAATTGCTAGACCTGATCGATTCGTGGGGGCTCAGTTCGCAAATATAGCACATATAAATAGTGCAAATAGAGTAGAGATAGATATGTGCGTAGCCCGAACATACCCTGCATTGCAGACCTTGGAATTATTTGATTGAAGGGAGTAATATTATTTCTGTATTGATTTAAAGCACTCGTTTAGTTATTTATATATTCAGGTTTGCATAATACTATTTAATATGCTATAGTGCTCATCAATCTGCATATAATTATCAATAGTTAGGGTATCAGCAAGACGACGCTATTTGGTTGAAAAATTTATGCAGATTCATTGCGAATTTAAATAGAGCCCGCTAGAAACTCGCAGAATAATCCAAAATGCGGTCAATATGCCGCAGGACGAGCCTCGCAGTTTCTGTCAAGGGAAATGCATTTGTAATGAAATTGGTTGTCGGCACACACACACACACACACACACACACACACACACTCACACACAGAAAACACCCTTGCACACATACACACACACTCAGAGGACAGCCACACTTTGCCCAGAGGTAGCGTTAGGTACGCAGGAATTCAATGTAAAACTCTGTGAATATTTAGCCAATTAGCAAAGTCAAATATATCAAGGATTTTGTAATTGAACATAGTAGGTGTACGAGTAAATTAAAAACTAATTAAACAAATAACCTGTGGAAAATAAGATATATAATTATATTCTATGCATTTCTAAAATAAGCTTTTTTAAAGCCGAAACATATCCTGCATTTCATACAGGGTATATAACAGCCCAGCCACCCGCATTACTTTTCCATTTGTTTACTTAAAGTTTTCATTTAGTTAACATGATTTCGCTTTTAAATTGAAATTATTCCGCTTTTCGGGCAGTCCACTTTGGGTCATAGGTAACGCCCGCTATTCGCTGATAATTTGCTGCCTTTGCCTGTGCCAGATAACGTCGAAAAGTTGTGCTGTGCTGTACATTAAAAACAACCAATTGCATCGAATGTTCCGTTGATTATAGCAGCTCGCATAGAATGCAATCGATCCACAGCAATCGCTGCGCCTACCACAACACTGTCAATGGCTGCCGCAAGTGGCAAGTGGCAGCAAATGGCAGCAAGTGGAGCATGAAAATGAACGCCCCGTGTTTGGATGTTGAAATTAATGACATACGTGAAATTTTGTACTCATTAAGCGAGCATTAGTTCGCATTAGAGCTGTCGATAATTATCGATGTGTTGCGATTTATCATTTGGCATAACTAAATGCATTTATGCGAAGGCATACATGAAATTTAGGAGAGCAGTAAATGACATTTGAATTATAGAAAACTATCGATGTGTTGTCATTTATTAAAATTATGAGACACTTTAGCTATCGATAGTTATCGATTTGCAGTCAATTATAGATTAGACTAATTAAAACAATTCATAATATACATTTTAGCTGTCGATAATTATCGATTTGCTATAAATTATAATTTAGACTAGTTACAATGTATAAGATAAACAAATTCAATCTGACATTTTATGTGCTGTATTTAGTAAACATTTAACAGTTATTCACACTAAATCAGCAATTTGGAATTACACTTTAATTAAAACGCTTTCAGGCCCTTCAAGCGCAACTCAATCGTAAGCATATTCAGCATAATTATTAAACTCAAATAATCCTTAGGCAGGCTCTATATCAATATATTCACTGTTATCATGCTGATGACACCTGTATAACTGTGCCCCAAGCTAACTGCAGGGCCAAGCAGGGCGGGCGGGGCTGAGGGTGGCTGGTCGCATGTGCAACTGCTGCTATTTGCTGACCGCAAAGCCAAGCAACCGCAGTTTGTGGAATGTGGGTGTACTATACTGTGTGTGTGTGTGTGTGTGTGCAAATATGTATATATATAAATGTGTAGGTGCTTGTGAGGTAGCAGAACAAATTGCATGCCACACCAAAACAGTTTACAGCAGGTAACAAATCGATTTCAACTAAAACTCAGCGATGCGACAATCATGCCACTACAATAACACACACACACACATCGACACACACATACACTCGCACACACGCACTCAGTTGCAGCATAGCTCAAACTCATGTGTTGCCAAATGAGACAAAGATAAATCGTTAATAAATTATTTATAATTAATTTGTTATGCACGCGGCTTGTTGCTGCCACGGCTCCTGCTGCTGCTACTCCTGCTAATACTACTATTGCTGCTGCTGCTGCTGCTGCTGCTGCTGCTGCTGCTGTAACTGGCCATGCTTGATTTGATATTCGCGTTTACGCTGATTAAATGGACGACAGCAACAACAACAACAACAACAGCTGACAACAATGTTGGGCAGCGCATAGAATTAATTAGAAGACTTCGGGCGCAAACTGTGGTTTGGGTGGGCGCTGTGGAAAAGGGGTGGCTGAGTGGGTGTTTGGGGCGCGGCTTTGTTCATTGGGGCCAAGCTTGAGCGCATGTTGAATAAATGATAAAATGTAATTGCGCTCAGTAGCAGGGCAAATGGTTAGCGAGCTCGCTGCTCCCTGCCATAAGACGTTTATAATGAAAATATTATTAATTATGACAGCAACACAATAGCAGCAACAACAACAACAAAAACAACAACAGCAGCAACAACAAACACTCAACAATGAGTGATGGGCGCTGATTGCAGGCGGGCAAAACTCAAAGGCCGACCCACTTTCTGGCTCCCACTTTGTAAATGTGCCTCAGCTCATAAATAATTCATGCGAATGCCGAAAGGCTTCAATTTCTCTCAGGCACCCAAATTGCTCTGATTGCAGCACGAAAACGGCAACGGCACTTGCTTTTATCGCTAATTGCTAAGATTAATTGAATGCAATCTCTAAAATAGATTTGCATAATTTGCAACTTAATATTTAATCGATCCATCTAATTTTTGACAGCTGCAATTGCAACTGTTTTGAGTGTTAATAATAGCACTCAAATAAGATTAAGATGCAAACTAACATATACCCCACTATTATTAATGGTGGGCCATTTATCGTAGGTAGGGCTTACTTATTACTGGAATAATATTATCTACTCTATATGATCCATATTAGAGACTGCTTATATAGAATTCATATATGCATTTCAAAACTTCTCTTGCGCATCTCAGCTTTTTCCATCTCTGTAGAGCGTCCATATTAGAGACTTCTCATAAAGACATCTTATATGTTCTGCTCTTCTTTTCTTTATACCTGCTCTAATGATATTTCATTCTCTATCGGAACTATATTAAAGATATTAAATCTTATATGTATTTCATCTCTTCTGTGCCCATCTCATCTTTATCAATCTGTTCTCTTTTGCTTAATCTTTTCTTAATAACGTCAGAATAAACTTTGAGTTTGTTATAAGCATTTTTTAAATTTTTCATCTCCTGAAATCGATAACAATCGATCCAAATGTGTCGAATTTTAGAGCTTAACCTATAAATCTATGTGTAAGGATTTCCTTATGGTATTACAAATAATGTTCTATATACGGATACATCTATTTTTATCAAGATAGGAAAACCTGTTGTTAAGCACAATTTTAAATTGTATTTGCTAGTCAGGCACACCCAACAAAAACAATAATTCTTCTTAATCATTCTTCTTAATCATCCTTAGCTATATAGAGTTAACTCTAAATGAAACTACAGTCAGTTATGATAATAACTAAAATATACAATTGTAATCCTAATTATTGAAGAATTAAAAAAAAACTTGATTTAATAATACTCGTAACATTCTTAAATATTTCACCTTTAACTTTTAATCAGCTTTAGCATGAAGTCAGCTTTTGAGTAACTTAAAAGTGTATTTACTTATGTAAGTATATGTAGGCATCCAACTCTTATCCTCCCTTCACACATATACTAGTCAAAACTAAACCTAACCCAGCACAGTTCGTCCTTGTTGCGTCCGTCGTGTATTTCCCAACTGCATTTTCTCAATTGCCGCTCGCTGTCAATTTCCTGTTTGCGCGCTAAATTAATTTAGTCGGAGCTTTTGAGCGTGCCGACTGCATTGCAATCCATCTAATATCTGTCTGTATCTGTGTCCAGCTCTTCATCGAGACTGACTCATTGAACCCCAGCTATCATTGCCAGCAGATTGCCAGCGATTTGTGTGCGAAGCACACAGTGGAACGAACTGAGCAAATGGTGAAAATAAATATTTTTTATGACTGTAAAGTTTACGACTAAAAAAAATAAAATAGATATTAAAAGCCAAAAAATGAGATTAAATATTCTAATTTTATAGTGAAAAACGTAATAGTATTATTATTAAAATATATTATAGCTAAAATCTTCAGATTGTTTCACAGGTTTGAAGGCCCTTTGGAAAAATCCAATCTGCCTTTTATTTATTGATTTCTATTGGTCTGCATTATCTTTGCCAATTTCATTTATACATATAAATACATGTTAAATATTAAATGCAGCAACGAGAGTCAAGTCGAGAGCGAACCAATATTAATACCTAATACAGTTGCAACTCACAGGAGAGTTGAAGAAATACGATTGCGTTGTCTTTGCGTGCGACGGAGTAGAAGAAGGATGAGTGGAAGGTTCTGGTTGATGCAATTTGATGAATAACGACGCTGATTTCCCATGGTAGAGATTTGCATTTGTTTTAGTTTGATTTGCAGTCGTTGACTGTGTGTGACACAAAAACACACTTTCCAGTCATTTATTGCAGGTGGATCGGATCGACAGACTGCACCACATTGAGCCAGTTTGTTTGACAGACAAATTTGTGCATCCGCTTAGAAATGTGCAAGTGGAAAACGCTTTGCTGAAAATACACACACGCACACACATGCACACACATGCACACACATAGAGCAGCAGAGGCGAAAAATTGCAATTATCTAAATGGAATGGATTAGTTCGGGGGCCAACAAAGACAAAAACCTTCAAGAGTGCAAACTACGAAAATTTCGTCACAACTTAATGGCAATTGAAAGTGCTGGCACGCATTCGGTCCACAGCTAGATGCCGAGAGGTGCTGCTGCCCCTGCCCCAATCCATAGTCGAGTTATTTAGTGGAGTAACAGACCCAACCAACTGGCAGCGACCGTGTGCTGTGTTAATGAGCGCCGTGAGAGCGAGCTCAGTGCATGCCCACTGCGTGTGTAAGTAACTATGTAAATCAGTTATGGGGTAGATCCTACCTGCTGTCAGCTATGAACTTGCTAATTGAAATGCAGCCCTGGTACGAGCCCAAACCAAAATAGCAATACGAGTATTGCAAGGTCGACTGGAATATATCCTCTGCGAGAAACAAAAGTTTAGTAGTTTCTCGACTGCCCACTCTATAGATAAAATACAAAAGTTATCGTTGTCAAATCGATATTTATCGAAGATCAGGAAATGTAAATTCAACAGAATCGTAACAGCTTATTATGCTTGCATGTGAAGTTTGATAATTGTGCAGCGCTCTTTTGGCTGTAGGCCTAGAAGTTTTTATATGGATGAGTATATATTAGATGATATTTGGTTATACATGATGTTCAAGCGATTAATCGATTATGATGGAGAGTTGCTATGGTAGTTTATATAGAAGTGTTTATCATATATGTATACCATATCATATAGACTCATCCAGGCATCCATCTAGGCATGAGAAAAGCTGTGCAATCAATGTTTAATCAATATTTATCGAAGCTGAACATTTAAAAATGAATCAAACAAATCTTTTCTCTTCAGCTATGCTCTCAGAAGCTCATACTTAAATACATATATATTTTGTATTACACTATGTTCAATATCTATCGATATTTATTAAAGAGAAATAGTACATGTTTTTTAATATACTTCAAAAATCAACAATAGATATCAGATCTATTAACCCCATGCGGACGCTCACTTAACCTAGTGGACACCCCATTTCTTCAGTGTACAGGGTATACAAAACATGTGCTGCGTGCCAGAATCTCGCTCACATCGACCGACCAAAGCCAACCTAATCCACCCAACTCTGCGAGCTGGCAAATTCTATAATTTTAATGCCAGAGCACGCGTGCAGCACATGCTTGTAAAATCAATTAAAGTTTTCGCTGGCTGTCGAAATTCAAAGCGCAACTAGTTCATTTGTTGTTGTTGTTGTTGTTGTTGTTGTGAATGCACACACACCCGCAGACACACATGCACACACACGCACACACACACAGGGACAGACAGCTGCGCAAATAGCCAAACAAACATGCCAAGACTTAAGACAAAGGCATGCCGTCAAGACAAACAATGCCTGATTGTCGATTGGGTCGAAAGGTTTTAGCCAAGCACTCAGCTTCGAATGCCAGTTAGTAGCTGCATACATATTTTCGGCTTAGCAGCAGCTCCACTTGGTAATCCTATTAAGCGGCTGCTATCCACTGAGCGTGAGTGTGAGTGCGACTGCGACTGCGAGTGCGAGTGTGAGTGCGAGTGTCAGTGTGTTTGCCTTAGTTATTTGTGACCATCAAGGCTCAATCTCCCATCAAACATGCAACAGCAGGAGCAGCAGCAGGAGTAGTAGCAATCAGGCATGGGCGCCCGACGCCTCCTGCTGGCCGGCTGCCTGTCTGGCATGCCTTTCAAGTTATTTCCAATATGCTTTAAGGGCTCACTGATAGTTATGTGCTTGGTTACTCACTTTGTGCTGTGCGCCTCATTGTAGTTCATTAACAAATGCAGTATTGTCTCCCTGTACTCCAGCACATAGCACACATTGTTCAATAACATATCGAACAGTCCACGCGCGTTGTCATCATCCTTCAGCTTCTGCAGGGCCAGCAAGCTCTGCAGCAATTCACGGAATGTCTTTAATTAAGAAATAGGAAAAAAAATATACGTGAGAAATATCTAAGAATACACATATATATCTATATAAATTTATATCCTTAGAGCATTAATGTGTTTGTCAACCATTTAAGACATCTGGAGCATGCTGGCAAGTGTGAAATGCATTTGCAATTAGTTGAGCGCAAACAATTCAATTCAATAAGAAATTTATAGATAAATACTACAAATTATTTAACAACCTATTCGTCATGAATGTATAAATGTTTTAAATTTTGATTTACAGCAAATTGCTTTTAACTCCGAAATTGTTTCTAGATACTTAAATCAAAATGAAATCGATTTATATAATTTAATATGAATAATGCACTAATATGTATTATTCTTGTTCATGTAATGTGTTGTTGTTCATATTAAAAAAAAAAGTAATCTAATGATAATTTTCTATTTTACTAACATTCACTTCGAATTTTTATTTAAAAAAAAAAATTATTACTCTTCGATTCCATTTTAACAGCAGCATTGGCACTTTATTTCTTTATGGCAATTGAAGAATTAATTTAACTTTTGATTTCTTAATAAAACCAAATTGCTTTGTTCTCACACCATGAGCCATAAGACAGAAGAAAGGAATGAATAAGAATTTTCTCATTTACTTCTAAGCCAAGTAAAATACTTTATAAATTTAAATTTAAAAAAAAAGGAAGAGGAAATTCAATCAAGCTTTAAAATAAATCTAAGCACTGTGGGTGTAAAACGTGAGAAATGTAATATTGGTAAAAAAAAAATACGTGACGTTAGATAGCAATAAAGTTGAGATGGTAGGGCAAGTAAACTGCATTAATCTGCCAAGAGGGATCTGCGAACATGTGCACTAAGATAACTTTGACCTACATTTAGGTTAATTGAGGTTATTTGAGAGTCAAATCTGTTATCATTTTGAAATAGTAAATAGAAAATAATCCACAATCTTAGGATTTACTAAATCACATATAGAAAAAACTGATGAAAGACTAAGATTTTATAACAAAAAGTTAAGAGAAATAATTTGAACAAGCTTGATATTAGAAAGTAGGAACAAAAAGAGATTAGAAAATAAATCAAAAATCCAATAGCCCTTTTCCCAGAAGTTTTTACAAACTGGCTTTAGCATTTCACCTACATAAGTATAATATTATACCGAAATTAATCTACTAAATCTTATCTTAATACCGCATAGAAACATTCGAGTAAATACCGATTATTCTTCAAGAATACTAAGCTTTAGTACCTAAATGCATGTTGGCATTTTCTATTTATTATTTATAGCAAAACATATGGAAATTTTCTATTGACGAGATTTCTGAAGAGGTTAAGCGCATCCATTATAATCTGCAGCTTATACAAAATATTGTTAAAGTACATGGATTTCAGCTTCAATTGGCACAACATAAGGCTTACATTGAGGTAGCCGAAGCAGTTGCCAGTTGCCAGTTACCAGTTGCCTAGTTGAAGTTGGCTTAAGTTTTAAGCCTTGATTCAGGAGAAGCGTTTCAGATTTTGCAAAGTGCACGCAGAAGTGCACTTACATAAGCAACGGCAAACAACGACAAGCTAATACACACACACACACACAGTGGTACACTCAACTCAGATTGAAGCTTAGCTTGCATGCATAGCATAGCATTTACTTACCAAAAGGGCCACATGCAGCCGCTTGGCCCAGAGACGCGCCTGCTTCTTGTCGCACAGAATCATGTCCATGTCATGTTGCATGCGTGTCAGTACCCAGTGGAAACATTGCACGCTCAGCGATTCACTGCAAAATGTGGTAGAAATATTATTAAAAAACAAAGAAGAACAAAGAAGAACTAAACTCAAATGCTATAGTCAAGAGTGATGGACTAGCTGATAGCCTAAGCCCAGCATAGAACGGCATTTAGACATACTAGCTTTGTGTATAAGTAAGAGAGTCTAAGGATTTACTAAGAATTTTTTTAAGGGCGAAATGTGTGCTCAAATTTTTAGCACATTATACTCAAAAACTTAGGCATCGAAAGCTTTTATATAAACATATATATAAACGGATAAACATATAGATAGATTTAGATACATAGATAGATAGATGCATAGCTAAAGAGATTGATTGATAAAAAGACAGAAGGAGAGATACAAATATAGATACATAGATAGATGGACAGATGCGTGGGTTAGATAGATAGACGAATAGAATACAAATATAGATATAGATACATTGCTGAATAGATAGATAGATATATATATATATATATATAGATAGATGGATGGATGATAGATCGATAAATCTAGATAGATTGATAGAGCAATAGATTGATAGATCGCAAGATTGATGGACAGACGGACAGATAGATAAATATATATACATATACATATATATAGATAGATAGATGATGGATAGAAATACAGATAGATATAAATATGTAGATAGATAAACATATGGATAGTCAGAAGCTGTCATATTAATACACTGTAGGTTGAGGTAACTCAATCAAGGTCAGGTAGGTCAAGCTTCTCCTTCTGCCCGTTACATGGGTAACCAATAAACTAATATAACCAATAAAAATGGCTTTGGTATATAAGGTAGATGAAAATGGGGAAAAACAAAGCTATCTTGTCTAAAAAACTAAAGACGAACGAATTCGAATTGGGAATTGAAGTGGACAGAGCAGCAGCAGCAACAGCAGGAGCAGGAGTCAGAGCAGGAGCAGGAGCCAAGCTAAGCAGGTAAATAGTTTGCCTTGTTGCACGTTGCAAGCTGGCAGTTTCTAGTTGCCAGTTGCCGGCTTTGCCGGTTGCAAGTTGAAGCACCGTGAAAAACTCATTAACAAAATTAATTTTTAAGTAGCGCTGCAAAATGAGTGGCAGCCCGAGCGGGCGTTGCCACAAGCCGCACCATGTTGTTGCTGCTGTTGCTGCTGCTGTTGCCGATGTCGCCGATGTTGTAAATGTTGCGGCTGCATTTGCCTGCAAATTGGCGAAATTAGCAGCGCGACGTCTGCTGCGACGGTCATTAAAGTTTGTTCACAATTGCAGAAGACGGGCAAGCAGCACTCGAAAGGCATTAAAATCAAATTAATTACAGTGGGCGACAGCAGCGAACTGCAACTCAACTCAACTCAAACTCAAACTCGAAGCAAATAAATAAATTATAAAATCAATAAAATTGTTAAACGGAAAGGAGCGAATGCAGCGGCAACAGCTGCACATTTCTTTTTTTCCGCCATTCAAACTTGATCAAAATCGAACTTAATTGCCTAAGCTAATTAATTATGCATATAAAATGGTAGACGCTAAAGTATAAATTTTGCTGTTTCCAAAAGCAGAAAATTTAAGTTTCATAATTCTATATGGTTTTGGTAGTTTTTAAAGTTTATCCGAATGTAACGAGCTTAAAATATTCTTGAAAAAGGAATAAGTAATAGGATTAAATTATAAATAGAATAGAATAAGGAATAGGGGATAGCACCATAGTAAAGTATCGATATTATTGCAGTTAAGTACCGATAGTTATATAGTTAAATACTGGTAGTTAACTATAGTTATATAGCGATAGATAACTATACTGAAGTATCGATACATAACTTAAAAATAACACTAGAAATTTTAAAAAATGAAAAAAAAAAAAAAACAAAACTAACTGAACTAAACTAATTTCATATGTCGATTAACAATATGATAATATTTTATTATCTCAAACGATATTAGCTGATCCTTTTTGCATTATATTAGCAATTCAGATAAAATATTTGTTTTTAAAGTTATCCGATTATAAATCTAAGTTGTAGTTCTACAATAATTTTATGGTTTATGCTTCGTATGAAAGAAAACTCTTGGCAACAAAGCTTTGCCGGAAAATGTGAGGTCAACGGCAAAGCCTAAACAAAGCTGAAAACTCGATTTCACTTTTTATTATAAATGCAATTCTTTATGTTGCTCTGTTTAATAGAGAGAGAGAGAGAGAGAAACAGAGGGAGGTAGACAGAAGTTTTGGCCACTTTAACGGTCATTCACTAGCTTTATATATAGTGAAAAATCAGTAGAAAATGACAGACGATAAGTAAGTTTGGTAAAGCAGCAGGCAGCGGCAAATTGCATTTGTGGAAATAAACAGAAAGTTTTAGACGCCAAGAAGTACATGTATTATATATATATATATATATATATATATATATATATAGCTATATATACATATATATGGGAAACAGCGAACGATAAGGAATGGTAAAAAATGAAAAATAGCAGCGGCAAAAACTTTGAATAGTGCGGCGGTACTTTCAGATTTTCCTTTTTTCTCTCTCTCTCTCTTTTTGAGGCGGGTTGGGAAAAGTTTGCAGCAACGGAATGACAACATTTTTGCAAAGCTTCATTGTTGTCATTCAGAAACTAATTTGAAAGTAACCAAAACAATTTTAAAGAAATTTCCCACCACACAGCACAACGAGCATTGGCCAAGCGAGCAACAAACAGCGAGAGAGAGCGAGAGAGAGAGAGAGAGAGAGCGAGAGAAAGCTAAAGAGTGAGCAGATGACAGGAAAATTTTATTAACAGCAAAGCTGTATAACAATAAAGTGCCCCAAAACCAGGGCCAAGGCGAGTGACCAGCGAAATGCTTCAAATAGTCAAGCGACAATTGGACTAAACACATACATATACATATATATATATATTGTATATATAGCTAAAAATAAAATACATATAGAATAAAGTATTGGGGCGGGATTTGTCGGCACCCACGCAGCTGTAAAGTGTGATAGGTCAGCGATTGTCGTCATCATTTTGATTTCTGCTTGTCGCTTCTTCTCTTTCAATGTTCGTCCGCACTGCCCCGCCCCAAAAGTAATCCAACAAAATGACAGGCAAATTGTCCTGAGGCCGGAGCAATGTCAAATTTTCAACATCAACTTTCTATTGCCAAGCAACTGAAACAATTTCGGTTCGAATCGAAATGCGGATTGTGCCACATGGAAATTGTTTAGGGGCCACAAGCTGCAACATCTACAAATTCTTTTGACTTTTGGAATAGTTGGTTGGAAAAGTATTTATTAGGCAGTTTAAGGGAACTGGAAGCATATTCCATTTACAGTTTGGGTGATTGAAAAAATTCGGATTTATTTGATGAGAAGCCATGCCAGTTGGCAAAATGAAAAGGCCAAAAATATATAAATTCGAGAAAATGGTTCAATATCGGAATGCAACTTTGTTCTGTAATACGGAGTTGAGTTGGGTGGGTTGTAATACGACGATGAGTTGCACAATTGTTTCTTTCTCTTTCTCTCTCTCTCTCTCTCTCTTTCTATCTATCTCTTTCATCTCTCAATTTGCTTTAGTCTTTCTTTCGCCAAATCTTCTTACTCTTACGCCCTCTCTGACTTTCTTTCCGTCTTTCTCTCTCTGTTGCTCTCTGGATCGGTCTTTCTCTCTCTCCCTTTCTCTCTCTCTCTCTCTCTCTCTCTCTGTCTCTCTCGCTTTCACTGTTTGTCTTTCTCTTGCTCTCTCCTTCCTCTTCTACTCATATATCTCTCTCTCTCCATTTCTCTTTATTCCACTGCAGTCCTCTCTTTCTCCCTCTGTCATTCGCATTCTGCCTATCTCATTCTGATTTCACATTCTGTCACTCTCCCTCTCTCCCTCTCTCTCAATTGTTCACTCTTCCTTTTTTTACCCTCTTTGCATCACATTCTTACTCATTCTCCCTACCTCATTCTAACTTCTCTTTCTCTTTTAATCCCTCTCTTCTTTCTCCATCTCGATGCATAGCTTAAATCCTTGCCTTCATCCCGTTCTCACAGTTCGATGTACGATTAACACCAACACCAATACAGCTTTAGTTTATAGTTCAGCACTTGCATTGTTGGGCAACTGGGTTAGAAAATAACAAATCGAGTTGGACCCGAGTAAATAAAAATCTCAACTACATATAGAGAACAGTGTGTGCAAAGTAATTTGATTAAAAGCCAACCCATAGAAAGTTCATCCAATCCAAAGATTTGCATATTCGCTGACGCGAACATTTTGAAGTTGACCACTTGGTTGGCTTTTCATTACTGAGTGGATGCAACTCGGCTCGTTCATCAAAGTCATCAGTTGCTCCTCTATCAACTATCTCTCTCTCTCTCTCTCTCTCACTCGACAACAGTGTCTAAGTGTTTGGTTTATGGGCATTATCAAAATCATTGGCAATTAATTTGAACGCTTTAGTGGGGCACAGCTCATAGTGTGTAACGAAGTCACATGCTCACACACACACTTTCAAACACACACACACTCGCACACTTACTTACCTGACTAGCTGCAATTGTAGTCCACTCAAACGATTGAACTCCATGAAAAATCGTATGGCCCACAATAGATAAGAGTCATCGTGACTCGCCGAGCCGGCATTGCGTTCCAGGACACGTCGCACCTGCCGCACGAGCGTATTGTAAGCGGAGCGCAGCACCTCAATGCAATATTCGCGCAGGCACAGTCTGCAATGGAGAGGAAAGCAACGCAGAGGAATCAAATGAAAAATGATTATACCACAATAATATTGATTGAATGCCACTGCCAGTGCCACAAATACATACACATAAATACATACGTAACTATGCTACACGTAAAATGCAGTTCTTAGCCCGACTTGACTTAGTCAATTTAGTTTTCATTTAATTTAAATTCCAATTTTTCAAGCATTTTTTAAACGCATTGCAGCTAATCGAAATGGCTAACATTTTCTTATCAAATTTCCAGGCAGTATAATTTAGATAATTTGATATAAATTCGAATTTAATGTATCAAAAAACCATATCAAGTTTTATTAGATATACTCAGGCTTAAATATTATTCAAAATATTTTGTAAATCAGTCCACATGTTTACAACATTTCTATATATTGTTGTTATTATCATTATTTATTTTTTTCTATATTTCAAATAATTTATATTTATTACTTCTGATTTAGTTTACATATATTTCATTTTATACAACTTTAAGCTTTTAATCATAAATCCATTTCTTTTTGTTCATTAGATTTTAAATAAATGTTAATATTTATTTATTAAATTTATTTATTTATTTTTATAAATATTTTTCTTATAAATATTTTTATTACTATTATTTTTTATTTTTATTATTTTTTGTTTTTATTATTCTTATTATTATTATTTTTATCATTTTTTTACTTTTATTTTAATTTTAATTTTTTTTTTTTAATATTAGTGGTTTATTTTTATTATTATTATTTTTTTTTTTTTGTTATTTTTTTTTTTGGTATTAATTGTTTTGTTTATTTATTTCAATCTGTTTCATTTTATTTATTTATTATTTATTCATTTTTTTTTTTTACATTTTAAAATTGCTCACAGATTTTGGTTATTTTTATACATGCTTCTTAAACGTGACTTTGCACAAAATACGCAATGTATCAAGCTATCGAAAGCTATAATAGCCAGCATCAAAGTCACTATAGAATCTTATACAAATGTTGCTCATGGTGCAATATGTGCATTCTTTTCAGGCCCCATTTTTTTCAGTGTCGGCATTGACAAGTGCTTGTACATAACAAACGGCAATTGGCAGCGTTTATGCAATAAATTTTCGCAGGCCAATTTATTTGAGTAAAGTGGGCCGTATAGGAGGCAGCTCCCAGCAGAAGCATTCATCTCCGAATCTGTGCAACTCAGGCTCTGACTCAGGCAACTGCCAACCGCAGGATAACTCAGGCAACGCAGGCGACGCAAAACAAAAAAACACAAAAGCAAAGAAAAAATGTTGCCGCCTGGCGGCTTATTGCAACATTGCAATACGCGTTGAGTGGCAACAAATTGTTGCATGTCGAGGGTCGACACGTGACATTGATGAACTTTGTCGGTGGCTTTGGGGCACGTGCTATGCCGAGTGCATCAAATGCTGGCCAAATGCATGGCCAATCTCGTTGTGGTAGCCAACTTATTGATGGGCTCTTTTGGCCAGCGAGCTGTCTAATCACAGTCGCCGTCGCGCCGACTGAGCGAGCAATTTATGGCTACCGAGCTGATTTGGATTTGCCAACAACGAGCGAGCCATAAAACAGGCCAGCAAAGAGCAGAAGTCAGCTGCCAGCCAAGCAGCCAGTGAGCCAGCTATGCAGCCACCCAGCCAGCTAGGCTAGGCCAGGCTAACAAGCAAAAGTGTTGGCCCACAATGCGGAAAGTGCTTGCACATTTGCTATGGCCAGCAGAACTCAGAGGTTCTGTCGTTGCCGTGGCGCCACGAAGATTACGCTGCCACTGCTGTATTTTTATCTTAGCTCGGCATTTTATGGTTGCAGGACGACAAATCGCAACAACAACAACAACTGCCAACTGCAGTTAACAATAGTCGAAAGGAAGATGCTCTAAAGGCTATGTAAAGACCTTCTTAAGGCTTATAATTACATCATAATTACTTTCATTTCTTTCATTATTCTGCTTTGAGAAAGCTTTAAGTAAGTTAAAACTTAAGCAGTTCATTTCTAAATCTTCACAATATATATTAATTTATTTCATCCGGATAATGCGAATGCTATTGTCTTAATTACGAAGTAATTACTTGATAATTGTGTTTTTAATTTGGAAAACGCCTTACTTAACTACTAAGTAATTACATAAAATTTTAATCATAAATTTGTGATAATCATATCTTATTCTAATTACATAAAATTACTATAAAAGTACTTAGTAATTAAAATTTGAAAATTGAGATAATATGGCAACTATAATAAATAAATCCTTAATTATTTAATTATTTGATAATTAAATATTTATCAGGGTTTTAATACTGAAAACACCTGAAATACTAACTAATTATATACAAATTTAGTCACTAATTTATAAAATAAAAGAATACTACAATAATTTAAAAAATATAAAAATAAATATAATATAATAATAATTCAAATAATATATTAAATTTATTATAATGAATAATTATGGGACAGTAGAATTATTAATTTAATAATTTAACAACGTAAATATCAAGTAATTTGATTATAATTTAGTTCTAAATAATCTGATTACATCAATATAAATTTTAACGTTATTGCAGAGTATTCAAATTATATATCTATCTGAAATTAGTTTAACAAAAAGATTGCTCCGCTTTAATAACCCCGCTGCGTTATAGAGTATAGTGGCAAATGCATTTGCCGAAGCCGAAACTCAAGCAACTCGGCTTATCCTGGGCAACGTTGGCGCATATCCTTTAAGTAGTTTGTTGGTTCGCAGAAAATCATAAAATAGCTGCACCTGGTGGCCATTAGGGAGTGCGGCGACAGCAAAGATGTTGGCCAACCGGCGCCTCGAAAATGGCCACATCTTTGTTTCGCTTGGCCCACTCAGCCAGAACCAGAGCCGAGGCAAGCCAACAAGCCAGCCAGCCCCAGCAGCCTTAAGCAACCTCAAGCAACCCAGCAACTCCGGCAGCCCCAGCAGCCAATATCGTTTGGCTGATTCTATAAGGAAAGGAAAGCCAACGAGGCAGCCATCGGGTGCGAGTTGTCTAAAAGGAAATGCCTTCATTTATTATTGAATATTATTTTATGCGCTCGCTCGACTCCGACTGCAGCGTAAAATCGAAAATCAATGACCGGAATGTGGCCTGCCAGTCGAACCATAACAATTCCGATGCTAATGGCAGACAACATCCATAGCTGCGCACAATAGGCAACAGCTAAAGTGCAGGAAGCTGCCGCAGACAAATGGAGGCTACTAAGTGCAAGATATTGTCCAATCTTCATCCAAATACATATACATACGTATATCTGTAGACCAAATACATTTATGACTCTTTTTGCTGACTCAGCGACTGACGGCCAGATTGATTTGCTGCGTAAATAAGGCACAAGCCCAACGTTAAAAATTAAGATTTTTTTTTGCAATATTTTCAACTTTTTCAAAAACAGTCGAGTCTCGATAATTTGTATAAAAATCGTGATAAAAAAAAAAAAAGATTGTCCCCTTGAAAAAAATTCGTTTTCGATAATCTCAAAAATTTGAATTTCTGAGCAAATAGAGAGAAAAACCTCTTCGTCATTTCAAATTATCGGGAGTCGACAAGCTCAGTAAAATAGATTAATTTTCCTAAAAATATATATTTATTTTTTTGTTAATACGAAAAGAACGTCATAAATAGTCCGAAAGACATTTCTTAAGCATAAGCATAAGCATAAGTAAGAATATTTTTTCAATATATATTATTTTTTGGTTAAATAAATTTAATTTTAGACTTAATTATTTTTAATTCATAAATATTCAGATCTTTTTATACCCTGAGCCCATTGAAAATGGGAAATCAGGGTATAATGGTTTTGTTAAAAGTATGTAACAGGCAGAAGGAGGCGTGGCAGACCCCACAAAGTATATATATTCTTGATCAGGGCGACGAGCTGAGTCGATTTGGCCCTGTCCGTCTGTCTGTCCGTCCGTCCGTCCGTCCGTCCGTTCGTCCGTATGTATGAACGCGTCGATTTCAGAAGATATAAGAGCTAGAGACTTTAAATTTTTTTTAAAATGTCCGTAATTACAGCGCGCATATCAAGTTTATCATTAAAAATCGATAACTCATCCCGATCTTTTTTTATCGATAAAAAACCTTATCGAAAATCAGTTATAAAATTATATCTTCTACGCCCTTATTGCTAGAGTCTCCAAATTTTTAATGTATGCTTATATGCAATTTATACAATTTCGATTTTTGTTAAAATTTACCCCCCACCCTTAAATTCACCCCCTCACCCTCACTTTTGTAAAAAGCGTATTTCAAATACTAGAGACTTGGGCTTTGGAATATACACACATATTCACCATATGATTACGCTCTAAAAGTTTCATTAAGATCGTATGTCTACAAAATTATTTAACAAATAAATTCTCATAATATTGCCCACACTGCAGAGCAGCCCAAGCGCAGTCGCTGCTTACTGCGCAGTTAGCAGAGCGCAGGCTTATGCGTGCGTGTGGATGCATGTGTATGTATGTGTGCATAAAAGAAGTGCAGAATGATTAGAATATCAGCTTGGAGGGTTCAGGGTATCTCCTAGTCGAGCAGTCTCGACTGGAGCTTTCTTACTTGTTTTTTTTTTTTTTATACCCTGAACCCATTGAAAATGGGAAATCAGGGTATAATGGTTTTGTTAAAAGTATGTAACAGGCAGAAGGAGGCGTGGCAGACCCCACAAAGTATATATATTCTTGATCGGGGCGACGAGCTGAGTCGATTTGGCCCTGTCCGTCTGTCTGTCCGTCCGTCCGTCCGTCCGTCCGTCCGTCCGTCCGTCCGTCCGTCCGTCCGTCCGTCCGTATGTATGAACGCGTCGATTTCAGAAGATATAAGAGCTAGAGACTTCAAATTTTTTTTTAAATGTTCGTAATTACAGCGCGCATATCAAGTTTATCATTAAAAATCGATAACTCATCCCGATCTTTTTTTATCGATAAAAAACCTTATAGAAACCCATTTATAAAATTATATCTTCTACACCCTTTTTGCTAGAGTCTCCAAATTTTTAATGTATACGTATATGCAATTTATACAATTTCGGTTTTTGTTAAAATTTACCCCCCACCCTTAAATTCACCCCCTCACCATCACTTTTGTAAAAAGCGTATTTCAAATACTAGAGACTTGGGCTTTGGAATATACACACATATTCACCATATGATTACGCTCTAAAAGTTTCATTAAGATCGTATGTCTACAAAAGAAATTATTTAACAAATAAATTCTCATAATTTTGCCCACACTGCAGCGCAGCCCAAGCGCAGTCGCTGCTTACTGCGCAGTTAGCAGAGCGCAGGCTTATGCGTGCGTGTGGATGCATGTGTATGTATGTGTGCATAAAAGAAGTGCAGAATGATTAGAATATCAGCTTGGAGGGTTCAGGGTATCTCCTAGTCGAGCAGTCTCGACTGGAGCTTTCTTACTTGTTTAATTATTGATTATATAAATCAAACTGAAATGGCTAAGCCAATTTTTTCGAGGTACTATACTGGTAATGTATATATGTATATCAATCCATAAAAATATCTATATCAAAGTCTTACCTGACAGTAAAAGCGCTACGTCGCGTCACCTGCGCCTCCTCCTTGATATGGCGATGGGATCGTTTCTGCGCCTGTTTGTCGCGATCAAAATCCATAGCCGAAACGCGCTGCAGCGGCTGATGGCAAATGATGTCCCGATCCGAAACGGATTTCATATTACGTATGACATAGGTGCCGCCGAAGCGAGAATGGCGACCGAGCGGCGGTCGGGCCTGTCGTCGAGCATGTTCACGACGTCGGGCGGCCAGCAACTCCTGCTGATCTCGTTGCTTCTCGCTGAGACTGCGCTGCAGCGAAGCATCCGCCAAAGACTCGGCGCTCTGACAAGAGAGAGAGAGAGAGAGAGAGAGAGATGGAGTGAGTGAGAGTTTAGCAAAGTAATTGCTAATGCGACTCACCTGTTCGCGATAGAGTAGGCAAATGATTTCGAGTCCGTGCAAATGAAATTGCTCCTCATCCGGCGAGGAGATTATGAAGAGCACCAGATCGAGCATGCCCGTTTGATGCAATGCCCAAATGACCTGATCATGCAAGCTGGCATCGTTATCCGCTCGACACTCGGCCTCCGGATTGGCTGGCACTTGGAGCACATTGCGCACCAGGACCAGGATGCGTTCAATCAACAAATTCTGCTCCTCGCTGCGTATGGCAAATGCCTGAAAAAGAGAAACAAACAGGAGAGGGGGGAAGTACATTAAAAGTCAAAATAATAAAGAGAATGTCTTGCGGCAAATCCCAGTGTTAGAATCTAAGCAGCAAATCCCGCGAGTCAACTTAAAATAATCAAATGAAATTAAATTAAATTAAATTGCAAATTTATGTAGCTCGACTGTAAAACGGATGCCCCGAAATAGGGGGGCCCCCGAGATGAACAGCGGCAGCGGCAGCCGAGTCGACGCAATGCTACCACAACAAAGTCAAGTTGAAATCAATTTGTGTCGGTCCAGGCGAGGCAACCCGGAGCAGGAGCAGAAGCAGGAGCAGCAGCAGAGGCAGAGGCAGCAGTTACTGCTGCTGGCTTACAAATAAATACAACTAATGCGGCTTTTGTGCCTACAAGCCAGCTGTGACTGCGACTCCTGCTCCTGCTCCTGCTCCTGCTCCTGCTCCTGCTCCTCTTCCTACATGCCAGCATGGACACAGCAACCGAAAAGCTCAGACCCAGCGCCTTACACAAAGGCCAAAGTTAATAATGACTTCCGCTTTTGGTTACCCTACGCAACAACAACATCGCCAGCAGCAGCAGCAGCGGCAGCGGCAAGCCCCTGGCCAATTCTCGCTCTCTCTTTGTCTCCCCCTGGCTGTCCACTTGACTGCCACACCAAGCCGCATACATCAAAGCGTGCAAGTCGAAGCCACGCAAATAAGGAAGTAAAGCATAAAAAGTCAGCTCGGGCAACCGACAGCCAAAGGCAGTCGAATCCAGCTCCAACCCAAGCGAATCAATCCACACAACCCACCCACTCACACATTCATTATCAACAACAACACCAACAGCTACAGAAAGACAGAAATTCGCTAGCATTTAACCTAAAAAAAAAAAACGTTCGCTAAAAAATACACACACAAAAAAATGAAAAAAAAATAAAAAAATCGGGCATAAAAATCTAAAGAAATCCTCTGGCGACTCTTTCGCTGGCTGCGCAGCACCATGAAAATCCTTTGGAATTGCTCCCCGGAGTGTTATGAATGTCGATTCAATCGGCTTTAAATGAATTTATTTCGCTCTGCCAGCACAAGTAGCGCTCAAGGGCAGGGCCAAGCGTGTATCTATGTGTGTGTTAGTGGGTGTATGTGTGTGTGTGTTCGTTGCCATGTTGCATCTACGATTATACAGCATCAGCAACATTTCTGTGCGGTTACTAAAAATTGAACCCCATCAATGCCCGATAATTGCCAATGGAACTCGCTAAGAGACCAGAGGCACAAGTTTTAACATTATATATACAGATATATGTATGTGTAAGTATGTATCATCATATATAACATTTCTTACATATACATAGTTATATATTTTTGCTATATTTCTGACCACATTGCATTGCGGTGCATATATGGCTTAACAGACAACATTTCTATAGCAAAGTATCTATTAATAAAAAGGATAAAAAACAAAAAAAAAAAAAAAAAAAAAAAAAAAAAAAAAAAAAAAAACTATAGAAAATTTGAGTATTTACTATGCATATAGCGTAATATAATTAAATCATATATATTGATAAAAAAAAAAAATTAATTCCCGAAATTTGCAATAATTTCACGTAATATTAATTAGTCAAGTGTTTAGCTTATTTGGATTGGCAGAAATTAATTTCAATTGATTTCAATTATTTAATTAAAATCATTAAATAATTTAAATTAGTCTAAAATTAATTAGTTCAGACATTTCAGGATATTTTCTATTAAAACACATAAAGATTAGTTGTACATGTACACCTATACATGTATGTATGTACGTACACATGTATATATGTATATCTTATTTAGGACTTTAGTATACATATTTACAATATCTACAGAAAATCTCTTGAAGCTATTAGCCAGCTCCTCACTGCCATCTTAACTTAATACACGTTCATTAAGTAATTTCAAACTTTTAAACATTTTTAATAACTGTGAAATTAAAATAAAAAATTTTATTGAATTAGGCTGCTAAGTCTTTTCCACAATTTTTCAGGCCACATTCGCAATTCCGTTAAAAAAAAATACGATTTTTACTTTCATTGCTTCCAAGAATTAAAGCGAATTCATTAGAATTCGTTTCGTTTATGAGTCAAACAAATGGTAATAAAGCCGATTGAAGAGAGCCAGGAAATGCGATCATAGAATCAGAGCTTTGATTGAATTGTGTGAGCTGTATACTCAGTATCTAAAAAAACTGCGAAGTACCTTCCAGCTGCAAGTAGAGAGAATTGTACACTTATGTCTGAAATCTTAAGGAAAAAAACTAAAAACTAATCACTTAGAGAAGTCATCAACCAAACAAAAAGAGTAAAGTTATTGAGAGTCCTTTTGCTTCCATGGTGTCAATTAAAAGTTCTCGGACTGAAAAGTTCATCGCCTTTGTTATTCAACATTAAAGATGCAAGTCAAATGATTTTTCTATTTCCTTTTTCCTTCTCCTACACAAAAGTCTTAAACGCAATCTTCCATCTGCTGGGTCTACTTAAGCGCCAGCCTCTGGCTAAAATGTGTGGGAGTTTTTCATTTGCTGATTCCTATTTTTCCTGCTTTTCTTTTTCTCCCTTACTTGGGAAATTCATTGTGTATTCATTTCGTATTTTTTTCGTTTTCTTTCTTTTTTTTTTTTTTTTTTTGGCTACAATTTAGCAATTGAAAACATTTCATGCTCAGACATATTCATCCACACAAAATACTACAAATTGTAAACAGAAATTTGCAGTTGTTTTTCTTGTTGTTGGTGGTGTTTGGGAGTTTGTGGTTTGCACCCACTGTGACACTGAGCATGTGGATGAAGCCTAGAAAAACCACAGATTTCTTTGCGTTTGATTTGAAGGTGCCTGCTGGCACTTGGCCCCACGCATTTCCCTTTTCACTTTTCTGTTTTGTTATTTTGTTATTTTCATCTCTATGCTGCAGACTGTTTATTAAATTCGACTTGTTGCGGTTTAGCCTTGGCGTCAAGCGAAAAAGTTTTGGGCGTCGATTTGATGTCATATAATTTTTGAACGAAATTAAATTTTATGCTCAGAGCATTTTCGTATTTTGAACACGTTTCGTCGAAGCAACTTCAAAGAACAGCCAAATTTAAAAACTCGCCTGATAATCAACAATCAAGGGTTACAGGAGGAAAAAAAGGAAGAGATAGATAAAGAAAGAGAGAGATGGGAAAGAAAAAATATCTAGCTGAATGAGTTTCAGCCATAGATGAAAAACAGATAGTAAATGAAGTTCAAATTAGTTATGAAACACACAAAGGAAGCTCAGGGAAAGAAGTCCAAAAGTCAGCCTCAGTGCCAGAAACACAAGCCAAAACAAGAATAGATTAAGCTAGCCGAATATGAAATGCACTTACAAATTGAGAATATTATGGACAATATTCAAATTATAATTGTAAGCCGTTTGATGTTGAAGACATCGAAGAAATCTCTTCAAATTTTAAGCCTATGCAAATCGCCATTGTTCATATAAGATCTATTTTCAATTTAATATACAGTTTACATAATTAACAATAATAGCCAGGATTAGGCCTAGAATTGTCTGGTTTAGGAAAAAAATTATTCTACAGATGGCAACTAAATCATACAGATGTTTAATCCAGCAACATCATCAGGAAGGCTAATCAAGTCCAATGAACACCTAACCGTAAAAAGTCTTTCAGCAATATCTACTACATAGAGCTCACACTGCTTAACAAATGGGGAATACCCCAAGCAGCTGGCATTTGCAAAATATTTTCCAACTTCATTCGCTGCTGGCAGCTGCACGAGAGCCATTAAAAAGTTCTTCCGCAGACCGCTGTTATATTAGGGCTCATGGTCGTCGTAAGGGTCTACATAAAAGATAACAGAGAAATAGTTGTGCAAATGCCAGAGAACGTTAATTGCCTGAGCCTCATTTAATTGGTATAATTAACAACGACAGAAACGACATATCAGATTCAACAACAACAACAACTACTACAGCAGGTTCTCCAAGAAGAGACTCTATTTAAATAAATAAAAAAAAAAAACAATTGCAACCAGATAACAATGAAGCGCAACTAACAAGGAGTTGAGTTCCACTTAAATCGGTCCGTCAGCATCTAGATACACGACATAAAGATAAAATATTATGATCACGATTAGAAGGCGTTGATAGATGGATGGGATGACAAAGGTGCGGCGTATTTGATACCGGGACACATCACGCAACAGTTGTTCCGGCAGTGGCTTGATGCGTGGCATCAGCTCCGGCGGCCGTTCAATGTACGCGCCCAAATACATCGATGTCTCTGGCACCGAGGTATACATGGCAATAGTTTCCGCAAAGTGACGATGCTGGGCGATTGACTTGCAGCGTGCAAAGCGTCCGTATGTATGATGTCCGTTCCGGCCGTAACTGACTGTGATCAGCGTATTGTTGCCGACACGCGACTGGCAGTACGGGCACTTGGCATAGCTGCCCTGCCAGGTGATCCACTTGCCGATGCAGTCGGTGCAGAAGACATGGCCACAGAAGGTGACACGTGGCAGACGAGCCGTGCGCATGCAAACCAAACAGGTGTAATAACGATTGTCGAAGGAATCATCCTCCTCTGTGTCGCTGCCGCTGTGGGAGCCGCCACCCGAGTTTCTTGCGCTTGCGTTCATAGTTGCTTCTGTTTTGCGTTAGTTTAGGTTCTTTAGCTTATAAACATACAGAATTTTCATACAGATATATCAAAACTCACAAGTTCATTAACTTACAATTTCCAATGCTTGTTTGAGCTTCTCAAACAGGGCCGCCCATATTTTATCCTTAGCAAAGGCTACTTTATAGCCCTGCAATATGTCGATGAGTTCAAGGAACACTTTACGCCCATGATTGTCACTGGGCGGCCCATCACGGTACAGCAGCAATGTCGGATTGGTCAATATGACCAGCAGACGTATCAACAGATCCGACAGCTCCGCGTCGTGCACATAGTCGGGCAGCATATAAACGAGATCCGTCTGCAGCACCTTGGCGCGTCCCAAATGCCGGCGATACTCATGATTGTCGAGATCGCGACGCAATATCCATATCAAGTGCTAAAATAAGGTGAAGCAATGTCATTTTACTTGCTCTAAATCTCTAAAAATCTGTATGTATTTTCATTTACCTTTAAACCTTCCGCTGCATCGGGCTCCGCTTGGTAGCGTTTGCCATCGCTGACACCCAAAGCTGCGCAGGTGGCATCTATGTCTGCCAATAGCACAGACATGACTTAAACACACACACACACTAACAAGTACACTTAATAAAATTAATTAATTATTTATTTCACAGGCACGCGCAAAACAAAACCCAATTTGCCGAAATTCGCGCGCAAAACTAAACCCGCAAAACAGCTGTTCGATCGTCTGGCAGCTCTGCTCACGATAACTGCTCACCGATATCGATAGTAACGCAAATTTGCTCACAGTGCGTCAAGTGGATTGTGTCTTGACTAAGCTCTAATATTCAATGCACATAAAACATACACATTGTATATATTTTTTTGCTGAATGATTTAAAGGAAAATGTTTTAAACAAGCAAGACTTATTCGAAATAATACATTTATGTAGACTAAATTAAACAATATTTCAAGTCTCTTGCTCAATAGCACGATCAGTCGGACGAACAGCAAGACGAGCATTGCACAAAACCAAATAAAATAACTTTAGCTTTTTTCCTTTATGAACAGAATATAAACAAATATAAAAAATATATAAATTTGACCATATATTATATGACCAGGTATAAGTCAGACAGCCGACCTATGCAAGTGCCAATGTAGTATATTGGAGTTGTTCTGCTTTAACTGCCATAACAAAAAGGCGTTCTCAATTCGATTCGATTGGAAAGTATCTGCTAACACACACACATACATGCACACACTCAAGCACACACAGACATGCACTCACTCACACACTGAGAGCTTGAGTGCATCTCAAGTAAAGCTTCCATTTCAGAGTTAAATGCAATTTCACGAGTCCAGCATGTGAAGCTGGAGTTTATTTGCGCAAAAAGGTGCCAAACAACTGAGGGAACATTTTAAATCTCTTTCAAGGATTTTCATTAAGCATTGAAGCAGCAAATTACACAAGCTCCAGCCAGCTGAATTATGCAATGGGACTTGAAAGTTTCTCCTGCAGCTGCTGAAGCTGAAGCTGAAGCTGCTGCGGCCAACATGAGAAAAAGCCAGATTAAATGCAAACAGAATTTGGCTATTGCACTATTTAACTACGATATGAAGAAATACGTTGTGCAAACAGGATATGCCGAGAGCACATCCTGTAGCTGCAGTCCCTCTGCTGTTCGAATGGAATTTAATTAACTAAGTAAATGAACAGACAAGAGGAATACTAAACTGCTTATTTTTTTATTATTTGCCTTACATTTTTTTAGTCGTTATATAAGTTAACGTTGAACTGGTCGGAAGTTTAGTTACCAAGATCTTCCCATTTACTATGAAGTCGAATGGATACTTTTTCTGAAGATCCACGGCATCGGGTAGAGCAGGATGATCTTGATATATCCAAAAACAACAATAACTCTCCGAATTACCTTTTGACTCACGTGCAAGCGTCCTCAAAGTGTTTCGCGTACGACCTATGGTATATCCGCTATTTAGATCATCAGATTCATCCTCTTCCGAGGATAGATCATTGCAGATGACAAGTTCATACAGCACAAAGACTGCAACGATAAAAGTTGAGCACAGATGAAATCAAAAAAAGTTTTTTTTTTCCAAAATTCATTTTACCGAATATTAATATGTGAAACCTTTTCATAGCGAATCGAGTGCTATTGCAGAAGTGAATTATAACCAGAGTAATCGTCTAAATTATATATATAATAATTTGACACAGTTTTAATTTTCCTTGCCGTTGGAAAGAGAGACATTATATTGTATTTCTGAGAGTCAAACCATTTCAGATAACCTATTTAATTTACCATGACATTAGAATTTGCCATGATTCTATTTATATTTTAACACTCTATTTGATATATGACGTGCGGTATACTTTTTAAATTACTAATGACAATGAAAATTGACAATGACAACGACAATGACAATGACAATGACAATGACAATGACAATGACAATGACAATGACAATGACAATGACAATGACAATGACAATGACAATGACAATGACAATGACAATGACAATGACAATAACCATGACAATGACAATGACAATGACAATGACAATGACAATGACAATGACAATGACAATGACAATGACACAATTAAAGGCAATTAAAACATTTCAAATTATTATAAATCAAACACCGTATTAAATTATATTTTTAATCACATTAAAGTCCTTTTCACACAATCGAAAAATCAGTCAAGCTGAAACAAAGGATTTTTGCCATATTTTCAGCGTCCACCGAAACGTTTTCATGGCTCGGTCAAATATTTCGACAGCTAAAATGTCGATGGAACTGCTTGCGCTAAGGGATCTGACAGTTGCCAGGGCAATGCAGGGCAATTCCGGCGCTTTTAGCCAACAAAAACAGCTAGCACAAAGCCAACAAGCACCTAAAAGTGTAATCCAACAGCAGCAGCAGCAGCACAACAGCAGCACCAACAACAACAACAACAGCAACAAGAGCCGACGTCTGTTATGCAACACATTTGTTGGCTTTGCAGCCTGCGGCCGCCATTTTGTCAACGAGGCTCGCCATTGTTAAAGGAGTGAAGCCTTCATCTTGCATTCTGATTGCACGGCTTAATTGCACAGTGGTCTGCCCCGTCCTGTGCCAGATTTCGGGTTTTTTTGTTCTGCTCTAAAATACCCTGAATATAGTACGTGGAGTATGATATGTTGCGTTATATATATTTGTCAACTGGAAGCAAAAGTGGCAAAAAAATTAAGTACACATTTTCCTGAACAGGAATCGATGTAGATATGTCTCTTGATTCACCCTTTCGGTATACAATTTCGGTTAATATATCCCCAATTTAAGCATATCTGAAGCATGGCGTTCCTTTTCTAGACAGAAACCAAGTATTATGTCGTTTAATTACTTCCTTCCTTAGCTCAGCTCTAACTTCAGGGTATTTGCTAGTCAGGCATAGCTTTCTACTGCGCTCTCTGCTTTTTTGTGTGTTTTTTGAAAGTGAAAGCTGAGCAGACTTCTATGAACCGCAGTCGAATTAGAGTCCAGGCAACGCTGTGAATGGGAGGCCTGGGTGTTGTTGTCCGAACCGAAAGACGAACAAAAAAAAAAAAAGACCTAAAACAATTTTGGAACAAATAAAACTCACACCTGAGACTCGGAATGGGCTGCTCCAGTTTAGCAGCTGCTTGCAAAATGAATCGTTGTAAATCAATTTGTACGAATTGGTGAACAACATGAATACAACAATTACGACGGCTCTGGGTGGACCGAAGCGTGAAGGCTTTAGTTTGAACAACGACGCAAATACCCTGTAAGTCTTTAATAGAATAATGAAATTTAAAAACATTCTAGTAACGATTGAATAATGAGTAATGTATAATTATTGTTGAGTTCTGCATAACACTAGAAAAGTTTCTTTTTAAACGACATACCCCATACACAAGTCCTCAAATGCCACGAGAGTTGGGCTTGCAGCGCTTAAAATTTGAAGCCCCAACAAACTGGTCGAAAGCCAACGTAAATTTCAAGGCCATATCAAATTAGTTTTATTTCTACTTATTTTTGGAACAACTCACACGCTTCATTTGGTGGAGTTACGAGTAATCAAGTAACGAGTAAGATCTATAAATATATTAAGGGGGCTCAGGGCTAGAGTGAAAGATAAAAGTGAAACCGAAGGCTAGCAACAGGCAACACAGCAAAAAAAAAAAAAAATAAGAAAGGGGAGGAAGAAAAAACAATTCAACCTTTCGCTGGCTCCCCCTCGCCTAGCTGAGTTCGTCCCCTTTTTCGATTTTTCGAAACAAATCAAAGAGAAATTGCGAACGACAAGTTAATCTCACTTCAAGCATAACCGGAAGCCATTTTATGACCCAATGGACAATGTACAATGTACATTGTATTGAAGGGCAGCAGCTTCTGTTACAACTGCTCCAGCTCCTGCTCCTCCTGCTGTGCCTTCTGCTGCTCCGCCTGCTGCTGCTGTTCCTGCTTTGCCAGCTGCTTACGCGTATTTACAATAAAAAGGCGGAAGCGCGGACATCGGCTGCATCCGCAGCCACATTCAACATCGCAATCGCACAAAGTAGCAACTTAAGTAAAAAGAATTTATGCGCCACATTTCGACTGTTGCCGATACTTCTGCTACTCCTGCTACTCCTGCTACTGCTGCTGCTGCACAATGAATTAAAGTTCAATAAAATAGCCCACGAATACGAAATGTGTGGCGAAAAGTTTTCTATAGCTCCGCTGTTGCACAGTGGTTTGAAAGTATGTGAAACGTTGGTAGACTAAAATTGCAGATATACATTTGGTTGATCAAATTTTGTGCTAAGGGTTCATAAAATAATAATACATAATATATATATAGTAGAATCCGGTTATATCAACTCCGATTATAGCGTCTGTACGGGTATAGCGACAAAAATTCTGGTCCCCAGACTTCTATGAGCAAACTTAAACGGTTATACCGTCTTCTGAGTATGCCGACGGTCGGTCGAGTGTCGTTATAACCAGATTCTACTGTATTTAATATAAAAATAAAAAATCAAGAATCAGGAATCTGAAACAAGTCATGAAAATATAAGAGATTATATTGTCTTTTATTTTCATTCCTCACTTACTAGGAAAAAGAAGAAGAAAAATGGCGCTCAAGATACCGCCGCTATAGCCGGAAGACGGTTTCTAAGTTATAACCACGGTTATCTTGGCAATATCCGTAAAGTCACTTTTTATGGATCATAGCGCATGCATAGCCCATATATATTTAGCCTTGCACATTTAATTCTGGAAAACTCTATGGACAGCTCCATTTATACCGCATTTCAATCATTTTAGTGTCTCACTTTCAAGATCTGTTTTCTAAATTTATGTTTGAGCGCTTGACCCAGTCATAGCTCTTCAACTGTAACTTATTTTTTTTACACTCACTTTACTTACACCAAAATCCCTTTAACTAAAATTCCAATAAATTTTTATTAAAATTCTAAAAAACAATAAATTGCAAACTTGGCCAAATAAACTTAGTAATTGGCCTAATTGAAAGTCTATTAAGAGATTTGCGACCACTGTGCACCTTGTACATCAACCGCATGGCCTTTGTCTTTGGGCCTTGTTGCTGCTTGTATTATTTTTTGGGCGAATTTTCTTCTTTTTTATTTTTTTGTTCGTGCGCTTTTTTTCATGATGTTTGCACATTTGCTCCTTGTTGCTGCTCCTTGTTGCTGCTGCTGCTTGTCGATTTTGAGTTACAAAGCCAAAATCTCAGCAGCAGCCGCAAACGAAACAAGCAGAGAGATAGAGATTGAGAGAGTGGGTGTGGGGAGCGAGTGAGAGGGGAGGGAAAGATGGAGGAACGCGGTATGAAAACAGAAATACCTTTTGCATGCTTCATTGGCGTTGCCTTTCTGCTGAGTGAACATCAAATGGGATTTGTCCAGCCGAGGGGGGCGAGGGGCGGCAAGGCAGCCAAGGGGCCAATGCTGGACACACACACGCATATGTTGTTGTTGCGTAACAGTTCAATGGCGTGTTAAGCACAACCCACACACACACACACACACACACACACATGCACGCACAGTTGACCAGTTTATGTGGCAACAACATTATCCAATAACATCGAACATCGGTTTAGTATCTGAAATATGTGCGAAGTTCCCTGCTGCAGCTGTGAAAGACTGCACTTATCCAAATTAAGATTGTGCCAAAGATTCTATTTGGGAGTCAAGCATCAAACATCAAACATTCGAAATGAAAAATAAAAAATAAAAAATAAAGAGGGGAACAAACAAAAACAAAAAATAGCCTTTGATGCTGCAAACAGAAGTCACATCAGATTTCAGATTTGACCTCAACACTTGACAGCTGTGCCCGCATTAGCAAATGTGTTGAAAGAGTTTGCCTCAGATCTTTGACTTTCATAACTTTGTCAGAGCCGAAATAATTTGTCAGCTGATGCAAATCTGGGCTTTCTGTGTGGAAACTCAAATTGATTTCAAGTTGAACTAAATTTGACATTTCTTTGATACAAGAAAATTTCAGCATTCCAGCAAAATTGCTGCGATGCAAAAACTTTGCTTTCAGTAAATATTTGGATCAACAGTATAATGTTTCTTATATTATATAATATATTTCTATACCTTCTATTTGTCTTATTATACAGTAAATTGTTTTTTATCAAATTAAGATATTAAGAAAGTTGCATTCTTTCCAGAGACTTTTATAAATTTATATCACTTTATTTAATTGTTTTATTTTGCTTTATGAATTTATTATTTCTTAATATTTGAGTAAATTTTTATAAATTTTCTGGCTGACTGACTTGATTATCCTTTATGTTATTAAGGAGTCTAGCCTGAGGAATTCGAATTGGAAATTCATTTTTTTGTAACTTCTGCTACGTTAGACTGCAATATCTAAACATAAAACATATGTATATATAAAACTCTACCAAACTTTTAAATATTTATCTCTTCTATTCTCAATAATGATACTTCATTTTCTTAAGGAATCTAGACTGTAGTTCGCCTCGCCATACCAAAGAATCCGATCTACTTTGATTATATTGACATGGAATTCCTTATCTGCCAACTATTGCAATATATTTTCTCTTCTATTCTCGAATTTATATATTTGCTTTCATTAATATTGATCCTAACGCATTTCTGATTAAATTTATTTTGCCAAGAATAAGTTTAAATTTGCTTAAAATAATATCTGCAAATGCATTTCTATATTCAATTTGCTTAAAAAAAAATTTATATTAAATTATTTTTAAAAGTGCCTGGCTCATATTTTATTTATCGATAAATTAAATCGATAATTATTGGTTGCGTTTGTTTAACAAACCCATAAATTTTCTTTCTCTTCTGTAGAGTTTTTAATTATGCTACAAAAATAATTTACACTCTTGAGCATTCCAGCATTTTGTTTATACATGTGTGTGAGTGCGAATGTGTGAGTGTGTGGTTATCCCGCCTGCGGCAAATGTATCTTTGTGGCATCTTTATATAACTTTCGCGTATGCCTGTGTGTATGTGTGTGTCTGTGTGTGTGTGTGTGCGTGCTTCGTGCTTCGTTTTTCTCTGTCATTTATTTGTGTTTTATGCTTTTTGAGCGTCTGCCGGGCGCATAACTCAAAGTGCTTGAGCATTCGATGCTGTGCAGATAATGATGCCAAAAGTGTCGCCTCGACTGGAGTTGGGGCAGAGGCTGAGACTGAGGCTGGGCGAATCAAGGTAAACCAATGCCACACAAACATACACGTGCGCACAGTCAAATAACATATCGAAAAATGATTTTCATTGAATGCGCAAACAGCGATGGGAGCTGCTGGAGCTGGATAGGCGCTGAGCTTGATGGTGGGGGAGGGGGTTGGGGTTGGGGTTGGTGGTGTGATGTAACGAAAAATAAGCGTCAGCGAAATCTGTTTCAATAGCTTCACTCGATATGGGCCGCCATGCTGTGGGGCTGAGGCAGCGCTGTCAAAGTCATAAAATCGCGAGAAAGCGGCAAAACATAAAGCAAAACAACAGCAACAACAACAACAGCAACAATGAGAACAACAACAATAAGCAAAAGAAGAACGCTGCCGGCAGCTATAATGATGTAAAATATATCGCTGAGATTTAGCCGACTTGCGTCTGAAGCCGTAGCATAAACCCTTACCAAAACACAAGGTCTGCGCGTGTGCTGATAAAAAGGCAGCTCACAAAAAATGCAAATAATAAGCAGCCGGGTATAAAAATAAAAAGCCGAAAATAGAAAAGTTATCTTTAAGTTGACACAGATTGAATACCCTTTTGAAGTGCTTAGCATTTTATAGATCTATGCGGAAATTCGATGTTCTGAAAGATATTTCTTGTATTGGTCTAATTGAAAATAAAACGGAATTAAGCAGAGCTCAGTGGCATATTGCAAACATGTATTTTAAATAAATGTCTAAAAATATATAAACAATATTTGAATACATATATTATATATATTTCAATATATGAAATTTAAAAATAATACATGCATAAATTTTAAAATACAAAATTAATTTTTTATATTATATACTTTATACATTTCATTTGCTTTGAAAACACGCACACAATATTTATTTATTTATTATGAAATATATAAAAAGACTCCACGTACCGGACTTGTGACGTCGAGACTTATATAATATAAATAAAATATAATATATGGATTGAACTCACTGGGACTGAAACCATCCGACTATCTAAAACGAAACCTAAAAATGTGCTAATTGTTGACAATTTAACAGATTAACTGGGAGAAGCTCTTGCTTGAGTTTTGCCAGAAAAATCACTGGTTAATTACAAATTATTAACATAAGGAACAAATAATTATTTAGATAATATCGTATGTGTTATACAAATAGAATTTCGGCATAGAGCTCGACTATCACACGAAACATCCGAAGAAAACAAAGAATCTTATATAAGTACTTAATTCTAATTATCATTATCTATCGATGTCCGCAGCTGCCAGAAGAAATTAAAGTTGAGACAGGAGTTTGCAATGCAACATCCAGATGAACAGGTGAATTTGCCTACGCAGGCGGAACTTCTCAAGAAATCTTTATGCATAAACTTCCACATCTCATATATATCTACTACTACATATACACACATCCAAACACCCCGTTTGACAAAATGTTATTACCCTTAGTCAAAGTGAAATCAAAGTGAAAAAAGTGTTGCCTACTTATTTGCGCGCACTTCAAAGTCAAGTCAAACAAATGCATTAGATAGCAGCGCACACACAAATATAAGCATGTGTGCGTCCTATCACGCCTTCACTCACTCACACACACACACACATACACATACAGATACACACGCCTCAAATATTATTCAATTTGCTGTAATAGGAACGCTTAAGTTTTGTGCTGGCGTACATGGCGTATGCGCAACATTTAGCACCCGACTGTTAGCTGTCGGTTGCGTGGCTCGCCTCGCTCGCGCCTTCACACTTAATGGCTGAAGTATATTGATGATGTCGACACACTTGCCGCCGCAGCCTACTTACCCCATGCCACGCGAATCTGAATCGACGCATTTGAACTTCAATGACGCGCAATTTTATGCGTAAATCTTTTACATAAATTTTGCAAAACGTTTACGTCTGCACGAAAGGATTTGCCAAGCCAAGAAGCCATGGCTCTTTGGCTGCTGCTTTGCCGCTTTGCCGCTTTGCTGCTGCTTTACTGACTCTCAAAGCACTTTCAAAGCCCCTTTCAAATGAACGGCAAAGTGAAGTGCGTAAAAAACGTTAATATGGGCTTTAGCATCCTTTTTTATGACATTCACTGCTACAATTTAGCGAAAAGCCAAACATGCCCTCTGCACCCTCACTGTCTCTCTGCAGTTCAATGCGTATTCAATGAGGAAAAAAACACAAAACACAAAATATTCTTCAATCTACTCGTAATGCATCATAAATCTGCTGCGTAACAATATCCACATGGATAAAAATCAAAATCAATTCGATTTTATAACCAAAAAGTTTCTCTTTAGAGCTGCAATAATATTGTGAGAAGTAAAATTTGATGGAGCCCCAACGAGTTTTTCATAGAGAGCAAACAGTCTTTTGAATATTTTGAAGACGTCTTTTGGATGTCGACTTGGTGAACATCAATTTGGAAATTTCGAAATGCTTCATCATTAATATACTTATTATATATATGTGAATATGACTGATAATATAAATATATAGTCAAAAAATTGCATGTGTATTCGGCAACTATCGAATTATACATTTTATAAATTGATATACATATCAGAATAAGTATTTTGAAATACAGAAATTTAAATATGTTTTACTCTTATGAGCTTATATATTACATGATAGTACTAAATTAAATGAAGCGTTTTATTTATTTTTAAAGCTTTAAAATGCTTTCAGCTGTGTTTATCTTATGTTTCCTCTTGCTATAAATAATATATATATTACGATTTAATAAAATATAAACTATGAACAACAACTCAGCAACATAAATTTGATGGACTGTTCCCCTTTCATTTATTGTAATAATAAATTATCTATTATATATTAAATATATTTAAATATTTCAAAAGGTCCAAATATTTTTCATTTAATCCGATTCACACAAACTTAGCCGGACGCGTTTACACTTCACAGACCTTCGCTTCAGGGCAGTTAAAAATTTAATTACTCACACTACAAATTAACTAAAAATGATAGCTTATAGCACCCGCACCCTAACTTGGTCTACATCAACATTTATTTCACCTCATAAAAGACAAATGAGAATGGAGAAATGCAAAATGAAAGTTGAGTGAATAAAACTTTTCTGAATGATACTCATTTCATCCATAAAATAATCTCAATTTTCATTCTTATAGCTTATTAAGATTTTAAGCATACTCCATATATCTCTTCCTGTTCTTCTTCTTCTGCTCGAACTGTATAAATATCAATGTTTTGGTTGCTATATTTGGCACATAAACAACTTATACAAACTTTTATTTAGACAGCTTTAATTTGGCCAAGCCACAAATCACGCAGCCTATAGATAGATACATATACATGTATACATATAAGTATTTGTACACATAACATAACCATTCCAATTACAATAAGAAATATAAGGAAAAGTAACCTACAAACGGGTATAGAAAATTTATTAAGTGATAAATTTTGGGCAATGCGCAAAATGTCAGAAAAGGTCAATTGAAAAGTGAAAGCTCAAGAAAAGGATGCTAAGCGCCTTTTGGCACCCACCCACACACGCACGCACACTCACACACACTCAATCAGCCTAGGTTGGTGCTGCCAGCGAATGTCCGTCGTCATCCTTTGTCAATGTCCTCTCGTTTGGCTACCCCCAAAAAGGACGCACAAAACAAAAGCCGCTCAGAACAAATTACCAGAGTTGTCTTTTCTGCAAGTTTTGTGGCTCCATTTTCTTTTTTTCTTGTTCTTTTTTCTTCTGGCTTGTCGTTTTCTTTGGCTGAAACTATTTCTAGCATTTGCCAATTGCACTTTTCAACTGGCCCCATTTCGCTTGAGATGCTTGAGATGCTGACCAGCCAGCAAACTACACATACTTAGATCCCTGCCCAGGCACTTTAATACAAACGTTAGTCGCCTATGGTGGCGCCCTTGTGTGTACAGCTGCGTGCAATGAACTGGGGAATAGGACAGACCCTTGGACACACACACACACACACAGCGAGTGCGTTGCAAGCAATACAGTTTTGCTGCCAACTATTTGCCCACTTAAACATTTATGTAATAGGCTTGAAAATTTTCCATTTGGAAGCCACAAAAGCTGGCCAAATGTGTGCCATTCTCCAGGCATATCCTGCCAGCGTATCCTGTCCAGCTACAGCACCTGCTGCTACTGCTGCTGCTGCAACCTAGCGAGCATTAAAAATTTAAATCGCTTACCATTTCCGTGCCCAACCGCAATGATGCTTGAGCAGCTTTGCCCAGGACTCTCGGCCTTGGTCATTGCGGTCCACTTAGAGATGGAAGCAGGCGTTTGACGCACCCAAACTTAGCTAAGTCCTATATATATAAATATGTTGAACATAAATATGACTACTTCCAATTTATTCCTTAAAAAAGAACTATTTAAGTATATAGAAATAGACTATAATATGAAACCAAATATATACATATTTAGTAGTAACTAAAAAAAAAGGCATTCTACTATTTTATACATTTTATACATTCAGAAATAAAGTTTTAAATATTTATTCGTCTAAAACAAAGTAATAATAATTATATTTTATAACAAAAAACGTTAAAAATAATCATTTTCGCTCGAAACGATTATTTTTCACAATACTTGTATTTTTAGTGCAGCTTTAGAAATTTGTTAATGTAAAGTTTTTAGTATATGTACTAAAACTGAAATTTGCAAATGCCAGTTAACAGTTGTTGTCGGGGTGCTCGTAAAAATCAACAAACTGTTTGTAAAAACGCGTTTGGATTGAAGCAAAATAACAGCCAAATATCGGGTCAGACGTTTAGCTGGCGTTTTTATTTTGTTGCTTTTGCTTTTTATGTTAACAGAAAACGATGCATCATAACAAACGAGATTGTTGGCGTTAGAAATGAAATGGCGAAAGAAAAACAAGGACAGCGTTGCCAGCTCGTTAACAGAGTTTTTAGAGCAAATATGCAGTTTAAACGTTTTGCAACACAGGCGGCAGCAGCCATATCTAACTCCAATTTGCAAGAGACAAGAAAATAAACATATAAAATGTTTAATGGCTATTTTAGTAGCATAGCAGATTCGTGTTGAGAAACGTATGGATGTGCCATATCTAAGGCCAGTTTGTCGTATTTAATTTAAGTCGAGAACTTTTGGGGGCAGCTGCTGCATTTATTTAAAATGCGTCACTCGTCGGCCAGGCGACCAGCCGACCAACCGGGCAGCCGGGCACGTAGAGTCCGACACGAATTTTAAATTAAAATACTTTGCACTTGCACTTGCGTTTAAGACCAAAATTAGGTTTTTGCATTTCTGAAATTGTGCACTCGAATGCTACTCAAAATGGCGCAACTTTCGTTATTAAAGTGCATCTCGGTTTCCACTGCTGTCCGGCGATGCCAGAAGGCCAAAAAGAAATGAGCAAAAAAAGGCACAGAGCACGCACACACACACAAACTCACTGAGACACACAATTGAACAGAGGAGTAGCATTGCCAGAGCCGAAACAACTCCCACATCTATTTTTAGTACACTTTCCTAGCGTTTTGTTTTTGCATTCATTCTCTTCTTCTTTTCCATTTTTAATATGACTTCGTTGCCCCGAAGCTGTGTTGAGGCGAAAGTCTGCAAGTTGCGGTTTGGTTGCACTTAAATTATTGCATTAAGGCAAAGTCCTTGAGCAATGGCAGCAGCAGCCAAGCTCTTTTTTTCTTTTTTTTTTTTTTTTTTTTTTTGTGGGAAGTGGGTGGTGGTTGGTGGTTGGTAGCATTGCAATTAAATAATTTGCGGTCTATGCGAGAAAAGTTTTCCCAAATGCTAACAGAAATAAGTTAGCAATAAGTCAAAGTGAGGCACAAATTGCAGCAAGTCGTCTTTTGTGCTCTGTGGCAATTGAAAAACGACAATTAGCCTCTACCAAAAGAGGTCAGTCAGCCCTTTTATCTGCAGATACCATATCTCTCATCCTTTCTTTCTCCTTTATCGCTCTCTTACTCTCTCGCTTACTTTCTGGCTCGCAAATAGCCGGCAATAAATCAATGACACTCACATAGGGCCATAGACAGCAGGCAATACGCACAGGACACAGCACAATGACACGTACATGTGCTAAAATGTTTGTTTTGCATTTGACCAAAATGCCAAAATGGCCAAAACAAAAGCAAACAAACAAACAAAATTAACTAAACATCAAGTTTGACTCCAACTTGTGCACCAAATTAAAATTTAAATAATTTACAATTAGTTAGCAAAGAAATCATGCGAATGTGGCATGCGGCATAAGTGCCAGAGCTTTAAATTACATATATAATTTAAGACTTGAATAAAACATTTCATTAAAAATAAACGGTAGTCGTAGCAGCGCCATCTATGTGTTATAGTAACAATCATGCTGCCAGACTGCTGAAAAAAGTCATATTGTACGGAATATTATTAAGAATAAGTGTAAGAACCGGTGCATCAAGTGCTGACATGGCGCCATCTATATGTCATTTTATACCATTAGGCTGCCAGACTACAAATAGAAGTTAACAGTTCTTTAAAATGTTTGAAATTGAAAGCTTGTCCGCTGTAAGTACTTATAGTAACTTTCTGCAAATAAAATATAAATAAATTGAAATGATATTTATTAAACTTAATCATATATTTTATCAGTGAAAATTGCCTATATCTTATTTAGATAAATAAATTGATTTTGTTTTATTGTTCACCCACATAATAATTTGTTTATTCAAATTAGAAAATTTTACGTTTACAATTATTGTTACATTTACAATTATTTACGCGACTTATGAAGATCATCATCATAACAGATATTTATGTAAATGAAGAACGCTGCTTGCTTTATTTACAGATTAACGCATATTTATATACATACGCATATATAAATATTTGTTATTATAGTAATTTGTTGTATGTATATATGTATATGGTAAGTACATAAGTTAATTTGTATGAACAGCTTATAGCTAAGAGCTTATAATTACAATTTTTGTTTATATATAATTTGTATTTGCATTTGTTAACAATGGTTTTTTATTTTTAGTTTCAAACAAATGTGTCGAAGATTAATAATATTTAATAAATAGATGCTTGCAGTTGAAATAATGCCAAAGAGATAGAGAGAAAAGGGCTTTTGCCGCGTGGCTCAGCCACGAATGGCAAAAGCTTAGAGCTGAACTAAAACGCAGAGATGCATTAAAAATAAACGATATATCGAAGCGTTCGATATATCGATAACATTGCAACAATATTTGACTCTTCCAAAACGGACAACAACGACCGACGACAGCTGAGGCTAATGCACAAAATCGTTCGGTATATAGTGCTGCGGCTCAACGATCACGCTCGTGTAATGGGGCGTGGCAGCAATTGTTGCTGCTGCAGCATTGACGCTCTTAAAGCTTTCAGCAAAGTCGCTAACCACTCTCTGCTGTTGCTGCTGCTGTTGCTGTTGTTGATGCAAGCCATATTGTTGCTGCTGCGGCTGGTATTGCTGCTGCGCGTGTTGCTGCTGTGTGAGTTGCTGTTGGGTCAGTTGCTGCTGCGGATGTTGCTGCTGTTGCACATGCAATCGCTGCTGCAAATGTTGTTGCTCCATCAAATGTTGTTGCTGTTGCTGCTGCTGCGAACTGTTGTCAGAGAAGTAGCTCAGCTCGAAATTGTGACTCAGATCGCTGTACGTGGTCTGTGAGGGTGAGGTGCCGTTCACAATGGACGCATTGCCCGTGGACAACTGGCGATCGCTTTCCGAGCTGCTCGAGCAGCTGTTCGAGTTGGCCGAGAAGGGACGCATCATGGACGTGGCCACGTCCACGGTCGCATCATAGTCATAGTAATAATGATTGTTGTTGTTGTAGTAGAGGCTGCCCGTTGTCGTGTCCGGATACTGCATTTCCGTTGAGTAGACGCCGGACGACGAGGCCGATGCACTGGAGCCGCTGCCGCCGGCGCTAGACGCAGTGCCGCCGCCCGCACTACTGCTGGAGCTAACCACCAGATCGTTGAGTGGCGGATAGAGCTGAGTGTAGCTAAGGCTGTCGTGATCCATGCTGCCTGAATGCTGGTGCAGCTGGGCGTGTTGCTGATGCCACACGCTGTTGCTGTTGCTATTATTGTTGGCGTTGTTGTTGTTGTTGTTGCTGCTGTTGCTGGCGTTGGCATTGACGGGCGTGACGGCATTGGGCGGCTGCGGCAGCACCGCCAGCGGCAGCTCCGGCTCAAAGTACGGATCCAGCTTGGGACTCACACTCAACGTTGGTGTGCTCGAAGCCGGATGTTGCTGCTGGGCCTGCGACTGCGACTGTGGCTGCGCCAGCGGCAGCGGCTGTTGCTGCTGTGCTGCAACACAGACGTTGACCGCCGCCGCCGAGACGCTGGCTGCTGCAGCGGCCACGGCCGCCGCCTGGGCAGCCGGCGAGATGGGCTCACGCTTGATGACGCCCGTCTGGATCTCGTTGAGCACCAAGTCTTTGACCTCTCTCTCGCTGAGCACGTAGTTGACGCTCACGATGAAGACCTCGCGGGAGGAACGCGAATTGTGCACCAGTGTGGCATACGATTGCACCCACACCCAGCCGCCGCCTTTGGTCAGGAAGCGATAATATTTGGTGGTAACTTGTCCTTTGTACAGCACTAAAGAATTGGTGAGGGAGAGAGAGGTGTTGTACCGTTAGCTTAGTGCACAAGGCTTTACTGTTATTGTTTTCTTACGGATTTGATGGGAGCAGCGCATGGCCATGATGTCCGCGGCATGGATGTACTGATAGAGCGTCTTCTCGATAAGGTCCTGCGGCTCGTAGCCGGTTAGCTGCGATACGCTGCAAGTAAATAAACAATAAAAACAATTGAGAAAATAAACCAGAGTTGAGGTTATGTACACAGGCACCGTTGAGGTTATGTACTCAACGATTTCGTTGTATTTTTATACGCTTGCTGGAAGTGTGAGCATGTTGACAAGCAAGCTACGAAATTTCTCCTATTGATGATTGATATATTAGCATATACTATATAATATTTTGTATCTATTTTCGCATGTCCTACAATACAACAATTAATAAGAATTTTTCAAATTTATTAAACAAATCTAAAATAAATTTAATTTAATTTGCAAAAAATGAAAAATAAATAGAATTTTTATAAATGAAAAAATGTTGTGTACTTAATTTAATTTAATTTAAAAAATTAAAATTTAAAAATTAAAAAAAAAAATCATTTTTTGTTAAAATTAAAATAAGTTAAAATTGTTTTACCAACAACTTAAAAATATTTTATTTTTATACGGATTTTTTAGATATACACATCAAACCGAGCTTTTCTTCATGTTTAATCAATATAAATATCAACGTAAAAATATATTTTTGCAACATACTGTATAAATACATATAAACCAATTTATTTTCTTTCTATTTATCACGCACACAAATGAATGTAAATGCGAATCGATATGCCTGTATAGGGCATTCAAATGTCGTCATTATTGCTCGTTTACATTTTTTTTATTTAAACAAATGCCGTTGTTGTTGTTGCTGTGTGTTGGTCGGTTTACTTTTGTCAACTTCAATTCAATTATGCAGCAAAAACAACAGCTAGCTTACACAGAGCGAAAAAAGGGCTGTTTCACACTTTGGGGTTGCACCACATCCTGCTACCGGGCGAGCAACTAAGAGAGTGAGCGAGAGAGAGAGAGACAGAGAGCGTGGCAGCGAGATGTCGAGAGTGACAGAGACAAAGCATTGCTGCCGCGCCTCATGGCAACATCATGAGGGTAATTGAGTGACAATAATGTCAGACAAAGTGGTCTGGTTGGAGGGCAGCTGGTTTTGCTGGTTCTGCTCGTATAGGCAAAGGCAAAGGCAGAGGCAAAGGCAAAGGCACTTAAAGGCAACCGCCTTCTGCTTACGCTGCCCCGCCCCCGCCCCCGCCCCACAATTCAGTCACCTCCCCCTCGATTTGCTGAGGAGCAGCGCACACAAAGCAAAATCAAGCTCAAGAGGGAAATGATTTGTTTTCCTTTTCTGTCAGAGCGGGGATTCTCGTCTTGCGTTTCGTCATTTCTTTTTGTTATATTTCTTTCTTCTTTTTTTTGCCGTTATCTTTTTGGGGGGTTGTGTTGTTTTTTATATACACACATATATTTAACAGTTTCCTTTCTTTTTTTCTGTTGCGACCCGTTTAAATATTTGTCTAGTGTTCCTAGTGCTCTAAGCGAAATTGAGCCTTTTTTATGGCGTTGGCAACGAAGAGAGCGCAAGCTTTACTTTGGTAAAGTCCCTTTTCCATTTTTTACGATCGGGTTTCGTTTGGTGTTTAGGAAATGTTTCATCTGTCTGACAATGAAATTTTCTCATCATATGATCTAACTATAATATTTGCTAAGCTAGTTCTTAATCTGAATTAAGTATACGATCTGTTGCGTTGTTGAGGTCACCCTAATCATTAAGATTCTCTAAAATATTAAATTATTCAGTCTGTACTATTACAATATTTAATACAGTTTTAAGAGATGGTCTCTCAATTAGTCAGTAGGTCTGTTAATATGGTCACCCTAATTACTAACTGTTGAACCACTTCAATAACATCTATAATCTCTTTATAATAGAACTGTCTCATTGAAAAGATATTGTTTTAATATGGTCACCCTAAATATTATTTACCTATTGATTTCTAAAATAAAATAAATAGTTAATTATAGCTGAATTATCTTATGAAGAAATTATTTCGATAGCACGGTCATCTTAATTTGTATACAAGATAGAAAGTATAAGGAGCTGGAACCCTCCTACGTATTATATGACGATTACCTAATAAAGAGGTTCTGCTGCTGCTATGAACACCCTAATTTAGAGCTCAAGTCAATCTTCATATTCCTACATTCCTACATTCTAACATTTTTACATGCCACATTTGATATTTCCGAGATATATTTTGGTAGTTTACTTACCGTGCATCGAAAAAGATGAGCTTCATATCAAGCTTGGCCCGGAACATGAACATATTCTGATGCAGTTTGATCTCCGTGATGGCGGATGAAGGCAGCGAGTGACCGACGGCAACCAGGCCGAGATTCTGTATCAGACTGCCCTGGCCATCGCCGCAGTCCGGGTAAATGCGCGCCTTCAGGTAGCCGGAACAATGTATCACCTGCCGAAGCCAATATACCCCACAATTAGCAAAGATTTAAAGAGGTGTAAACCAAGTTTAGCTCACCTTAAAGCCGGAGGTTGTGAGGCCCGCGTTACGCTTGGCCAAAACACATTTCATGCGCAGGAAGAACGTCTTCTCGATCTCGATCGTGTGCGAGCCACGATCGTGGCCATAGGCCGACGGATGCTGCACGCCGTTCGGGCTGCCAATGGGCGTGTGCGTCTGAGCGAGCTGTAGGGAGTTGAGAAAGGCAGCCTGTGGCATGAGTCAACCGTAACAGAGACAGACGTAGGCAAATAGAGACAGCGATAGAGAGAGAGCAGCTATTGAGAGAGGACGAGAGAGAGAGAGAGAGAGAGGGCAAGAGAGTCTACTCACTGGATGCTGATGCATGTGCGGGTGCAAGGACAATATGGCATTCATCTCATCCTGATCGTAGCTATGTATGTACTCAAATATGGAGTTGCCCGTCAGCTCGACCTAATGGAAAAGGAAATCAGAATGAAATTAATGCCAGTTGCTCGCTTGCTCAGTCCTGAGTCCTGAGTGCTGAGTGCCAATTAGTGAGCCGAGCGTATGCAAATTCCGGGCCATTTGATGCCTGCCACTTGACTTGCAAATGGCGAATGCAAGTGGCGCTGCCAGCCCGGGCCCAGAAAGGGCCATTCGCCAGCTCAAATTTATGCGCATAAATCAGGAAAATGATGCCCAACACCCACCTGACTGAGACCCAAATGCACCGAGGCCGTCTCCGAGATGTACATGATTTTGCCATCAGGTGCCACCACGAAGATGAAGCCGTCCAGCGTCTGCAGCAGATGCGAGCCCAGCTCCTTGATGGTTGCGCCACGCTGCATCGCAGGCGAGGAGCCCCAGGCTTCACCGAGTCCTGCAAACAAAAAATAAACAGACGATTGTAATATAAGAAACATAGTATGAAACAGTTAGTTAAAATATGTAGCATAAGATGAAGTATAAGGCTTGTGGTAGAAAACCCGAAAAGTAAGACAGGTAATATAAGTCATATGGTGTGTACGGGTTGTATAAGACAACAGTATAAGAAAGTGAATGTAAGAATGTAAGACTTATAGTCTCGGATAATACTATTAGAATCTAGTATAAGACACGGAAAGACGGTCACGGACGTATATGTATATAGTACATATGTAGTAAAGTACATCTAATCTTTTATTTGAAATATAAGTTCACAGGTCTTATACTATAAGAACTGTGAGATAAGACATGTGGTATAAGAACTCTGATATAAGACATGTAGAAGAAGACATGTAGTATAAGAACTCTGATATAAGACATGTAAAACAAGACAAGTAGTATAAGAGGACTATAACATATGTAGTGTAATGCATGTATTATAAGACCTACTATAAAAGTATAAGCCATATAATATAAGACATACATGTTGTATAAGCTAGATAATATACGACCTACTATAGAACATGTAGTATAGTATTTTATTAAAGATAATGAATATACGAAAGAAGAGTATAAGACATATGTAGTAAATTTGATTATATAGGACATATAGCAAAGATCATTAGGTGTATGTGTTTATAAAACAGAAGTCTTATACGCCGACAGATTTTAGCCATATGGCATAAGACAATCTGCTTCTCGATTCCCTATTAGCAGTTTATACAAATTAAAATCTCTTATAAATTATATATATATAAAAAATTCAGTTATAATTTAGATTTACAGCCAGGCTGTAAATTTGCCATGTCGCCGTTCCAACTGAATATTAATGAAATTCTCACAATGCCAAACTTTTGGCAGCTCATTCTTCACTTACTGCCGGCTGCCCGAAATCGTGTTGCCTGGCTGTGCCAACTTTCCCATGGCCTCTTTTGAGCAGAGGCTGTCAACTAAATCAGCAGCCGCCACACGCCGAGACAACGAACTGTCCCCTGCCCCCTCCGGCAGCTTGCTGCTAACCTGCCCACACACACACAGTTGACGTCTAAATATTATTCCCAATTAAAGTCATCAGCGCCGTAGGTGGCCCATTCACAGCCCACACGAACTGACGCCCCGAATGGGATATGGCCCGGGCGATACACGATACGCATTGCATTCTCATGTCATCTACTCCTTGTGCTTAGTTGTTGTTGTTGTTGCTGTTGTTGTTGTGCTGGTCTCATTGTGCGCGCACTTCCTTGCGCGTTGTTTGTTGCCTATTATTAAAATAATTATTTCAATAAAGCAGTGCATGAAAAAAAATACCAGAAAAGCACAAAACGCTGCGCACAATGGAACAACAGCAGCAACAACAACAACAACAACAAACGCCCTTAACTTGAGCCTGTTGTGCAACCCTCGTAGTCAGCACAAAATCTCACACACACACACACATACACACCCACCCACACACACACACACACACTGATAGCTGTGCCACCCAGCGCCAACCACCGAGCATCCACTTCCAGTGAACGTCTCATCTCGTCTCATCTCGTCTCGTCTCGTCGCTCTCTCGTGTTGCTCGCTGCTCTTTGAGTGGAAACAACAGGCCGCCATTGTGTTTTTCCGACTTCGGCCCCCCCCTCAACCGCACCCTCAACCCACTCACCGCCCCCCACCTGCTTGTTTATTGTCTGCGCATTGTTCGAGTGGTTTTTCCTTTAAGCATATGCTTTAAGCAAACAACGCCTTTTAAACTTGAAAATTTGTCGTCGTTGTTAAATTAACAAAGGCCGTATCCTGCCGTGTCCTGTCTAACTCTGTGTGTGTCTGTGTGTGTGTGTGTGTGCCAGCTTAATGAGCGTGTCGGCCGCGTGGCTGTCACCAGGATTCCTTATGCCTCATTTGACGTAATTCACACACAGCGAAGGCGCAAGATGAAAAGCCAAATGAATTCAACTGAACCAATTGGCATTTGGTGGTGCGCACTGTGGCACACTGCGACTTGGCCAACTTGTTGGCCCACTTACCATCGGGAAAAACTTGACGCATTTTCAAATAGGATGTGGTCAGACGTATGACGGACGCCTTGTCCAGCTGCGACGTTATCGCCGCCGGCAACGGCAATAATTTGGCCAATTCACAAAATTCCGTATTCTCCTTTTCACGACGCGTGCGTGCAGCATTTTTGCTTTTCTCCTTCATGGCACACGTTTTGGCTATATCTGCAAAAAGGAAAATTGCCGAAAATGAGTAAGTTTATCGATTATATGGAGTTATGGATCATGATAAATAGGTAAAAGTTGCTAATGAAGATAATGAGGTCTTTGGATTAACAAAGAACATTTCTTGTGTTATTGTTTATTATTATTATCATTATTATTATTATTATTATTATTATTATTATTATAATTATTATTATTATTATTATTATTATTATTATTATTATTTTATTTTACTTTTTACTAAAAATATAGACAAATAATATATAGAGGAAAACTATATTTGCATTGAAATATTTTTAGAGAATTTATAGAAGTCTTATTCGTTAACGATTTCAAACATAATAAAAGATTTTGGGAAACTTATGCGCAGATTTATCAAGTAATCTTCAAAGCAACGTAAAACAGGTAGTATACCCCTATACTATCAATATCAGTATTACACTAACTGCATAGCCCTTTACTATATAAATTAAAATTGTCTATTTTATTTATCAATCTCTCAATGGGTGTAGGTATAAAAAAAAAATAACTTGAGAGACGGGGACACATATAATATAGATATGTATGTATATGCATGGATTTTCAAATCTCTAGATTTAACCAGATTTCTCTCATTCTTTACTATAACAAAACCTTTACAAATAAAGTTTTCATACAATAGAGAACTTTAAGACCGTACTTTAAACAATACTGACGAAAAATGATATCTTTACCAGATCCGAAATTAATGACTCCTGAAACTCAAGCTACATTAAATATTATTTATAATATTACATTTATTTTAGCTATCGAAGAAATCTTTCTTTGGGATTATCAATTATTATTAATATTATGTAGTGTATCAATATTATACATTGACAACACATTTATTATGCATATAATCCCGAACCGAATTCAACTATAAGTGGAAATATATATGACCATTTGAGCATCATTAAACTCAAAAACCAATAAGAAATCAGCTTGATATATTCACAATTTAACTTCTTCATTCATAACTTTCCTATCTTATTCCTATTCCATTCCTATTTATATACATGTATATATATATATATATATATATATATTTTTTTTTTTTTAACTCTAATTTTAACTTAATATATCTATTATACGATATCTGTCAAGGCTAATTTCATTTGATTTAATTTATTCACTGTCAATTTTTTACCCTAAATGATCTCTCAATATTCCCTCATTCTCATATTCTCAGTCGCACAAACCATGTAATCTGCTCTCATAGCAGTCCTTGCGCACACGACGATGGTTCGTCATTATGTGTTACAAATTTTACTTGTTTTTCTTTTTGCGAGCACACAAAATACGGGAATATCCTTAGTGTAACTGAATTCGTTGTTGCGAGCACTTGCTCATAGCACGACGATCACCTGTTTGCAACTGATCGCACTTCGTCCTGTGCAGTCAGTTTTAACCTGGAAGCTGTCTACCTGAGCTGCAAGGGCTCTAAACTGTAGCAGCCATTGGTCAGCAAGAGAAACAGGTAACAAGCCAATTGACTTTTTGGCCATGTTACCGATTTTCCATTGATCCTCAATGGCAAACGGAAGTAATGGAAGTATTGTCCAAGTGTGTGTGTCTGTGTGTGTGTGTGTGCAACAGGTTGACAGCATTTTTGACTTTTATACATAATGTACAAAAACCTATTTTTGCCAATACCAACAGAGCCCTTAGACAGCTCTCTCTCTCTCTCTCTCTCTGTGTGTGTGTGTGTGTGTGAGTGAAGAGTTTTTCCATTCTTTTTTTGTTGGCCAAAATTTTGTACGCTGCCTTCTTTGCCATTGATAAAATAGTTTGGAACGTGATTTTGGCGCAGTTTTTGGCAAATATGCAGCGCATAGCTCCTGCTGCTCTACACCCACACACACACACATATATATATACAGATACTTATACATATATACATGTGTATATTTTGGCTATTTAGCAGCAGGAATTGCAAGAATTCGCACGTAATTACAAGTTTATTGACATAGGTCACGTAGCCGCAAGAGTCACAAAGCCCTAACCTGAATCAAACAAATATATATACGTATATGTATATCTGTGTCTTTGCATGTCTGCTGAAAGTCTGGCATGATAAACAATTTTGGCTTATGGCAAATCAATTTATGCCAGGCTAACCTTAATGTGAGGAGAGCAAAACAAAAAACAAAAAAAAAGGGAACTCTAAGTAAATGGCACATTTGTCAAAAGTCGCTCAGCTGCTGGGTGTGAGCTCGGATGCTGTTCCGGAGTCTGTGCACCCGCCACGCTCACGCGAGGTATGTATGTAAGTATATACAGTGCTACGGGAGCAACAGATTTGCTAAATGATCATAATCCTAAAAGAGCTGCTCGCCGCTAATCCGCAACTCAAATGTGACAACATGCGCGTCTGAAGTGCCGCCGAGGTCGTTCCGTATCGTATCCGGCGTATGCTGCCGTTCCTGCTGCTTCTTCTTCTTCTTCTTCTTCTTGTTCTACTAGTGCCGCGACAGGGAAGTTTCATCTGAATTGCCATTGTATCGCGGCTAGCAGTTAGCTAATGATAGTTTATGTTCCCTAAGTGGGTCACAATGGCAAAGGATACGCACACATATACAGATATAAGTACACACAGCTCATAGACTCCATATCTGGCATCGAGAATATATATGCACATATTTTTGCCATAGCCATAAAAACGAGCCGAAATTAGACAAATTCCCATAAAGCACAGAATCAAATAGCTTTGAAAATTAATAAACATGAATACATAAATTTTTATATTTGCGCCAGTTGGAGCACATTAAATATGTACAATAATATGAATTGATTGGAAGATTGAGGCGAAAAGTTTTCTTCACCCGCGACACTTATCAAACGATACTCTTATTGATTATTCAATAGCTTGTGGGAAACAATAAAGATATAAATAATTAATAAAATGTAACTATAAGAAATATAAACCAAAGTAATTATGAATAATAATATTTAGAAGAAATAAAAGTATTTATAAATCTAACTATATTAAAAACTAAAATTCTCGCAAGTCTCTGAAATATTTTGTTTTGATATTTTTAATAGCTTCCACTTAACGGAAAACTGAAAAGAAAAGTTGTTAAAAATGCATTACAACTTTAACCACTTTTTAGCCATATTCTAAGAGAGTATAAATGTGCTTTTAAGACGCAGAACCTAACAACATAAAAACATACATATTTATTACATTAAAAACAATTTTTTTTTAATAAAAGTAAAAAAAAAGTAAAAAGCAAATAAAAATGTAGATCACAAGAAATCCAACTTTTTTACAAATTATGACAAATTACATTTTTCTATTTAATGTAATTTTTATAGTCACAAATGTTTTATTTAATTTAACTCGATTTATTTTCTATACTTTCAATATTTTTTTTAACAGTCTTTTCTTTCAAGTTATATATTTTTACTTGAAACATAAAAAACTACATACATATATATTTTTCAACCAAAATTTACTTATTTAAATAATAAAAATTTTATCATTTTATTTTAATTTTATTTTTAGTTTTTTATTTATACAAAATTATTTTTTAAATTATTATAATATATATTTTTCTTAATTTTTTTTTTTGTAACTTATATATTTTGTATGCTTTAAAATAGCTGTGCAAGTTTATCTCAAATTTATTAAATTCTTCACACACTTGATTCAATTCAAATTTTTTCCAGTACTTTCTACGGCAATTAGAAACTCTCTGAAAAACATTGTGGCCTCTACGGCATAGCTAGTCACACTTGACTACAAAGCTATGGCACTCCTTACCAGGAAAGAGCATTGAAATAACAAACAGAGATGCGAACTTGCGGAGCTGCTGCTTAGCCATAGCTTGACCTTAATCTGGTTAAAGGCAAATGCCTGAAGACAAAATAAATAGAAATGTTTTAAAAATAAATCCGAACACAAATGTGCGCACTGAACTTGAAATGGCAAATAGGGAAAGAGTTAGAGCAAGCAAGAGAGAGTGAGTGAGAGAGAGAGAGAGAGAGTAACGTAGGTAAAAGCAATGCAAAAACTGATTGACAACGATTCCCACGCTGCCAAAAAGTCTTAAAATACATAGACTAAATATATATAGATTGTGTATATGCTATGTATGTGCGTGTGTAGTAAAAGCAGCCATAAAGCAATTAACGGCACATTTGGAATGCTGCTGCGCCGTGCCGCTTCTAATGTGGGTGTTGCGGCTGCGCACTGCATGCGGCATGCGACAGGTAATGTGCCACGACGAACCTAACACTACACTCACCATATATGTATATACACATATATAGAGAGAGAGATATTTGCTAAAAATCTGTATGAAGTCTAAGCAATTCCCACGCTCACGTCGGACGGGTATTTCCAATGGACCAATTGATAAAGCGGGAAAAAACGCGCAGCACATGCAAAGGGCATTGCCCATTAAGTGTGAGAAACTCAGCGACTGATACGACTTTTCAGGTAGAGTATATGCACAGATTCCCACACAGCAGCAGCAGCAGCAGCAGCAGCAGCACCACCAACATCAGCAGCAGGTCCTGCATATCCTGCGCTATCAGGTGATGGAAAATTCAACATACGTTTTAAATGTGCGTAACATATGACATTGCCATAAAGGATAACGGATAAGACATATATACAGTGCCTGCTGCCAGTGTTTGCCAATGCCAAACTGAATCAACCCCAAACCAACAAGCAACCCAAAACACCCTTCCCCCCCGCAACTCACCCACACACTTGCGTTTTTCTGTTGTTTTTTCCAACGCACATGAAGTTTTATCTTGAAACAACAGCCAGCATCCCATCAGAGTGTGCGGGATGAGGTGGGCGGCGGGAGGGGGAGGGAGTGGAGGGGTTTTTGGGCGCGTGTGAGCTGCGCAAAAATTTTAATGCTCGGGCCGCGCTTAATTTTCGGATTATAACCCGTAAAGTAAACAGCGAACGCATTGTCCTTAGCCAGCCAGCAGCAGCAGCAGCAGCAGGAACAGGAGCAGCAGGAGCAGCAGCTAGCAGCCAGGACGACTGCACATTAACCCAATTTCAATATGCTTTTTGATTTGTTTGCCCGCCACTTTAACATTATCAAACAGCGGTTTATGGCGGGTCGCGCGGGGGCGCCACAGTGGGCGTGCCGGCCGGGGTGTGTACGTTTTAATTGCCAGCAATAACAAGAAACGACGGCCATAACAATAACAACAGCAACAACAACAATAACATCGAGGCGTTTGCATTTGGTTTAAGTTTGCCCAAATCCCAAATTCAAATCCGCTAATTGCAACGAGTTTTTGTTGTAGTTTGGGTTTAGGGCATTACAGTTAGCCCCCTTTACCCCTCCCCCACCATCACTCTGAAATTTGGTTTTAAGAATGGCGTATTGATGCGCATAATTTTGTCATATATATAAGCCTTGAATATATATGTATTGTATATATATTTGATCTATAAGGCGTTCGTATATATAAAGAGTTTGTTTATGTATCCTTGCAGGGCTTTAAAAGGGTTTTCCTGGTATTTTCTGTGCCAATAAGACTTATAAAACTTTTGTCTGCTTTTCAGGAATTTTCTGCTTAGAATTTAAAGTGATTTTTCCTATTTAACGGCTAAATCATTTTATTTTATTCACTCTAGGCTAAGCAACTTCAAATGCCGTAATTAAATAATACATAAGAAAACTCTGTCAACTTAATATAAATTCAATTAAAAATGCTAAAAGTAATTGAAAAAGCTTTAAAAAATTTCAGACCAGAAAATCAAAGTTCTATTTTGTCATCAATGCAGGCGAACTAATGCAAGTAAATAATGCGCCTAGAAACATATTGGCAAATTCTAGCAAAGCTGGCTAAATGCGGCATTTGGCAATGGGAATAGCTGAACATAGAATGAAGCTTAAATGCATTGAACATTAACAAACAGCACAAATATCATGTGGCAGCAAACGAGTCTCTAAGAACATAAATAACAGATTTTATTGTTGAGCTCCAGCACGGCAAATGCAATAGCAAATAGAGCGAGAGAGATAGCAACTAGGTATTATGTGAGCTGCATATTGAAACGTAGCGATAACACTGGGCGACAAAATTTGGTTGGACTTTTAACTTGATGTAACTGAATGGGGAATCTGAAATAGGAATTAAAAAATAAGAGAGAGGGAGAGATATAGAATAAATGAGAGAGAGAGAGAGAGAGAGAGAGAGAGCTAGAAAGAGATAGAGAGAGAGACAGAGACAGAGTGAGTGAAAGCGTGATTGTAAGTGTGAGTGTACTGGGTGTAAGAGAGAAATAGAGACAGCGCGAGAGAGAAAGTGAGTGGGAAAGACTGAGAGTCAACAGTATTAAATAAAGGCTTTTACAAAATTTAGAACGCATATTTTAGGAGGGATATTACATTTTCAGATAGAGAGATATTTGAGTATGGAAGGAAGGTGGAGTGTGCTCTGTCTTTAAAGAGTGTTTATTAAAATTAGATTTAATTTGATTTGCGAAGGAGGTCAAGAATATATAATGAGCATTGATTTAGCTATAGAACAGAAAGCTTTGCTCCATCTGCAGCGCCTCTAATGTGGAGAGCGCTATAAAATTAACAATTATATTTGACATGCATCTTAAATACTTATACAAATTACATACATGTACATTTAATTATTTATTATTATATTTTTACTGAAAAGTGCATGTCTCAATTCATTCAATATCTCTCAAGTCTTGAAGCACAGACAAAATAGTATTCCAAGTTATTTGCATTTACCCATTCATTGATTTTAAAAATAAAACCTGTTGCCCAGTGTAATCAGGCAACAGCAACAACATTTTATGCATTACAATATTTTTAAAATTTGCAAAAAGGGAAAAAAATTGAAAATAATTACGCATGTATTTGTATATTATTTGTATTTGTATTCGTATTTGTATTTGTATTTGTTCAGCAAACATGCAGCGCACTGAGGCGTTCCAAATGCGAAAGTAAACTTTCAAATGAAATAAAAAGCAACAGCAGCAACAATAACAACAATGCCAATGGGCAACAAATACGGCAGCAGCAGCCCAGCAGTCCAGCAGTCGAACAGTCGGGCAGTTCGGCAGCCCAGCTATAAATACGGAAAATCTCGAAAATATCACGTAAAATCGATCAACAATACAAACTTGCAAACCAAATGGCCATTGGGTAGCAACCAGTCTTAGTTGTCCGTCCGTCAGTCCCCTGCCATACGAGCCCGGCAAATCAAACAAGTCAAGCGCTGGGCGCAAAATGGGGCTTCCGTCCGTCCCCACCAAGGGTCAAATCGATAACCATAATTTTATAGCATTGCTCTGTGCATACAGCCAAAGGCCGCTGCTGTTGTTATGCATTCTGATGCCCCTCTGACCCCTCGCTATGTCTGTTACCACTCTCCTGCTCTCTCTCTCCCTCCCTCGCTCCATCTATCTCTGTCTCTTTCGCACTGTATGCTATGTCCGGCCTCACCTACGCGTAAATAACCAAACACCTCCATTATCACTTACAGCGCGGCAGACGCATTGTTCGTTTGTTGTTTTTGTTGTCAGTACGTGATGTTCCCTATAAATTTGAATTTGATTTTGAATTTGCTCTAAAACAGCAGCAGCAACACAAATAACAAAAATAACAACAATTATGACAAAAGTATTGCAAGTCGGCTGTGCACGACTAACAGATGAGCTGTAACTGCAATGGAACTGGGTTAAATGAGATTCTAGTTAACTCTTGATTGCAATTGAAAGCAGTCACAATAGAAGGGCGAGTTAACTGTGCTTCTTCTTCTTTGTCCATAAACCAATCGAATATACTAATCTATAGCTATTTCATGATATTTGGCCTCTAACTAATGAATGAAATATATTTTTACAATTAAAAAACAAACAAAAATGTAAGTTCGATAAAAAAAAGTTAATTTTTTATGCCTGTCTCAAAATTTATATCTAGGTCTTTAATAATATTGTAATATATTGAAATAAGTCAATAAACAGCAATTGGAAAATAGGTTACCATAGAATAGAGTGTCTTTAAAATGCTTTCAAATCTATATCGATAAATGTTTCCCAATTGCAGATGTATACAAAATATATATCATTTACATGCAGTCGAGTCCCGATAATTCAAAATGGTAAGAGGATCTTTATTTTTTTGTTTATTTACACAGAAATTCAAAACATCGCGAATTATTAAGAAAGAATTTTTTCAAAGGGAAAGAGTTTTTTTTATGTACCGCGATTTTTGAGTTAGCAGGGTACAAATTATCGATCTCAACTATATTTCATAATTACAGAAGATGTATACGAAAATTACAAATACTCAGCTCCTGTAGGTCCTGAGTCTCAGGTATTTATGAAAAAATTCAAACAGGCCAACCTATAGGAGCTGAGTATAGCAGAGATATAGCAATACTGAAAATATTTACCATCCAGTTCAGCGCTCTACAATCACTTCATCAGTCCCTCTTTCTAAGCACCTTCAGATAGTACAGGGTATCGAATAATAATAATAATACAATCAAGCGTGTTTGGTGTGACTCGACTACCGCACTGATGGCGAACACTGTACAAATACGAGAAATTCAAGAGTGGAAAACAGGTAAATAGGTAAACATGGAGACCAGCAACAGCATCAAAGTGTAAACATGCTACACATTGAGTTGGTAAATATTATCACATACATATGTCTATATACGTATATGTATGTATGTAGAACGCAGAGCAAAGCTCTGGATATTAAAATGAAACTTAAGACCCGAAAATCTGTTAAGCAGACAATTTGAGTTTGAGTTTATTCGGGGACAAATACTATTACTGAATTTGAGCATTTTGAGTAAAGTATTAAAAATATGAAGAGTAATATGTCTTGCTTGAATATAATAATATATGTAAATATTAAAATAAAAAAAAAGGAAATTGTCAAAATAAATTATAATGAAATATAATTAAACTCATCAGGCACAATATTCATTTGTGTGAAAATGCCAAGATCTGATCAAATATATGCATATGTATGTATAATCAAAGGTATTTCTACATACTTATATCTAGCTATGTGAGCATAAAAGTCTCTACGATAAACAAACCAATAAATTATATATAAATATAAAAATTATAAATATTATTATATATCACAATGTTTTTACAATACAATGCCCATATATTTTTATTTTATTTAATAATTGAAAATAAACTTTGTACTAAATCATAAAATATATATAAAAGCTACAAGATATATGTATATGTATATAAGACATGTCAATAGATGCCTCAACAATGAATATAGTAAAATATATACTAAATTTCTCTATAAACTACACAATATTGTACAAATATAAAAAATATATAAATAATCAATTAATTTCATTTTATTATTATATCATTTCCTTTTAATTCCAAGCAAATTTCACATCGTAAAAGATTTTTAAATTGCTGGCATTAATTGCGTCTTACATTTTATGATATGAGCAACTGCAACTGCAACAGCCGCTGCAGCAGTGAATGTGCAACAGAACAGCAAAACCAAAAGCAACAACAATAACAACAACAACTACTACAACAATAACAGCTACAACAACTAAAACAACAACAAGAACAATAGCAACTTGAACTCAGTCGTAGAATGAAACAAAAATATGGTTGAAAAAAATCAATACAAAGTCACGTTTAGGGGAAAATCACGTTTCATTAGATACCTACACCATATACTATATACATATACGTATATACGTATACCTTGCACATGCCCTCACACACACACACACACACAAATACGCATGCACACACACTCATGCAATACACTTAAATTCCATTTGTTGCTACAATTTCATTTTATGTAAGCGAAAACTATTTCAGTAAAAATAGAAGCAAGAGCAGACGCCATTTTAAATAGCTCCATTTCGATACGACAATCCCTACTTTTATAACTATATCGTTGCATGTTTACCTTGAAATTTACGACAAGGCTGACATATTGTGGGGCGGATCTAAAACTAAATATAGAAGACACCGCAACTGCGGTGCTAAGAGATCATTTTAGTAATGATGGAGGATTGCTGGTTCCCCCAATATAAGATCACTTAATGCTGGGCAATAAGTTGCTCTTCCCAAAATGGTGTTGACAATTTGAATATATTTTCGGTTTAAGCAAGAGATTATTGAAGGCCTTGCTTGTCTATAAAGCGAGTCTTAAGCATAAAACCCTCGCAAAGCGCAAAAAAATATGACGCATAATTAAAGAGCAGATTTTTGTATACTTGTAGCTAAGAAAATTATTGATTGTTAGAGTTATCATTAAGTATTAACTGTTTTAAGGATTTTAAAACAAGAAAATTATTACAGACATCTCTCTATATAAGTCTCACTAGAATTAACTGCAAAGTTTGGGCGGACTTTAAATCAAGAAGTCAAGAAGTCTCCAGCCGGCCCAGCCCATCTAGTATGTTTGATCTGGATCACTATAGTTTAACGAGATATTCAATATTTGTGTATTCTCTAGAAGTTTCCATATATCTATTGGATTAACTAAAACGTTCGAAATTTACTCAAATCACTTAAGTTTTATTTAGAGTTAACAGAGTGTTTAGTGATGAAACAAATATTATCAATTATTTCAAATAACATTTATCTACGAGTTCTCTATCATGTTACAGTCTACAGATCTACAGTCAACTATCAAGTCTAATTTATACACGTTACGTACGTTACGAGGCGGAGCAGACGGAAAAAATGCATAATCGCACAGCGGGACATTTGTCCAAAAAGCGGTGTGAAAGGGCTAATTTTTATGGAAGCTATGGTCAAATGTATTAAGGAATCAGATAGAAAATATAGACTTTCGAAATTGCAAAAAATATCTCCAATAGCCGCGGGTTTTGGTCCTGTGTGAATTATATATAGAACCTTTGGACACTTCGATAACTTTATCTGCTTATTCTATACAATTAAAGCAAATGCGCATATCTTAAAGAAAAATTCAAATTCAGTAATATTGAAACTTACGAATTTTAACTAATTTTTACATTAACCTTAATAAAAGTCGAATTAGCATCTTAATAATCTTCTTAATATATTTTTACTACTTTTAAAAATAAAAGAAATGAGATGAAATATGATCAATTAGTACTTAAATTTACTTTGATCACAGATTTCATACCTCTTTTATAAGCCAGCCAAAAGTTATATTCAGTCAATTAATAAACAATAATGAAAAGTAATCTAAAAATCTATAAATAAAACGAATGCCAAAAAAAGTTATGAACTTTAACTTGAGGTCATAGTTTAGAAAGCCATATAAATATACGTATATCCAGAGCGAACAGGAAAATTACAGCATTAAGCGGATTTTGTCACAAGAAGTCAAACACGCACACTAACGTGTAACTCACACACACCCACACATACACATTCAATGCCCCAGACGAATCTCAGTTGATACATCCAAAATGTGGGAGACAAAAGTTAAAAGCATAAATTCTAGCAGTACAAAAAAAAAAACAACACAGCAACGAGCACAGGAAGCAGCAGCAGCAGCAGAGAACAGCAACAACAACAGCAACAAACATCATAAGCTATACAACAACAAAAGATAACAAGGGAAAGACGAGTAAAAAAAGAAAATGGTTTCTCAGCCAGGTAACATTAGAAAGATATTAGGGCCGCCGTACGGTTCATTCACCGACCATTGCAATACGGCTGCGCCGCTGCCGCAGTCGCTGCTGCTGCTGCTGCTGTAACAGGAAAAAAACTGGTTTTCAAATACAAACGCAAACGTAAACACACACACAAACACATGCCACCCTCTGTGCAGGCAGAGTAACAACAACAGCTGCGAACGCCGCAGTGAGTGCGAGCGAGAGCGGGCGAGTACAAAGCATTACACAAATACGAGCAAACTGGCAACAACATCTCATTGGCTGTCTCGGCGTGTTTAATGCCCCACGAGCATACAAACAACGCACACAAACAATGCGCGAGACCTGGAACGACAAACTGGAACTGGAAATGCTGTGTGTGTGTACGAGTGTGCTTGTGCGTGTGTATTGTATCTCGCGGGCTAGCTTGTGTATTTGTATCGCGTCCGTTGTCGTTGCCACCGCTCCGCCCACACACAGGCGCATAATTGTTGTGTGCACGTCTGGCAACGCCTTAATAATTGTTATTTGAGTTTCATTTTGTTGCCGCGGCTTCTCTGTGTGGATGTATGCATGCGTGTGTGTGTGCGTGTATTTTATACTCCATTAGCAAAGCATTTCGTGCATTGGAGTGTTTAGCTTTCTCTTTCAGCCCTTTCGGCCAAAGAGTCTCAGTTGATGATTGATGTACGTTTGTGTTTGTGTGTCTGTATGTATATACACATTTTTGGGGGCGTGTGGCAACTCTTCCGGCCTCGTGCGTTTGACAAAATTCAATGTCAGTTCCACGTGCATATGTATTGGCATGCGTATGTGCTAAAATGTCTTCTTCTACACACTTGGCCGCCATTTTTGTTATTTTTATTTTATTATTATTCTCATTTGCAATTTACACAAATCTCGTAAAGTTTATGCACTCGTAAAGTTTATGATTATTTCATTTTTGACTCTGTTTAACTGGTTTTGTGTGTTTTTTATGTTCAACATAAAAAATTGTAATGAATTTCTTGTAAAGCTTAAATATGTTTGACTATAAAATTTAATTCAATAATTTTATTGAGTTATTGCTTGAAACCCGAAACTCAAAAGTTGCCCGCAAATATGCTGGCTCGACACAGTCACATTTATTCAAGGTCACGCACTAAATTCGAATGTCCTTGCCGATAGTTCGATAGTTTGTGACAGCTGAACTGTTTATGCCCCACTTTAAAGTACGTCAACAATTTTTTGCACACTTCTCTAAGCTGGCTGCATGCCTTATTTATCGTAATTCAATATTTTGCAATTAAAATCACTCTGTGCAGCAGCAGCAAAAACAACAACAGCAGCAAAAGCTGACGACAGGCGCATGTCCAGAACGAGCTCCGTGCTGCAGACAGTGGCAGTGGCAGCAACAGCCTCGTGCCCCAAGCGCTTGGTCGTGCGGCCAGACAAAACAAATCACAATTTACGGGGGAGTGTCAGCAGAAATAAAAAAAAACACACACACACACACACACAAAACGGAGTATTAACCAGAAATAACACACACACTGTCTGCCGCGACACTGCAAAAACAAACAGTTGCAGCTGCAAGCTTTGGCCTGCCTCTCAGTTAGGGTATCACACAAGGGCTAATTACTTTTTGGATCCATCTCAGAGGCAAAATGATTGAACTGCAGCCTGCATTGCGCGCTGTGCGCGTTCGATTTCAAAGTATTAACTGTATGATTCTTTTTTATTTCTGTGTTGTTTTTTAGGGTATTTCGTGAAAGGCGCGCGCGCACACACACTGGCACTGCTCACTGGAACCGAACCGAATCGAACGAACGAACCGAACGAACTCTCGCGCCCTTTGCTGCGACTGCTTCGTTCTAAACTAAACTAAACTAAGCTAAAGCGACGCGCGCTGCACTTGGTGCCGCTGCATTTCGGAGCTGAGCTCAACTCAGCTGACCTGAGCTGAGCTGAGCTTTGCCGTCGCTGCCGCTACAACCGCTGCTGCTGCTGCTGCTGCTGCCAGTATCGCTGCTCCGCTTTTGATTGGCTTTCGGGCATTTTCAATGTCGCCCAACAATGTCAACTGCACTGCGAGTGCGCGGGGGCTGGCGGCGTTCAGCTAGGTAAATAAACAATACTTTCGACGCGGCCGTGACTTGTGCGCAGCTTGCAAAAAAAATGAAAAGAAATGAAAAGCAGTAAATTAAATGAAATGAAATGAGAAGAAAAGTGAGAAAAACGGTTGACATTTCACTGGAAACTGCTGCGCTTTCTTCTTACGACGACTTCGACTTTCTTTTGCCGCTGTGCTGATCTAGGCAGAACAGAAGGCGAAACTCAAAGTTATTTAAGACATTGTCAGTTGACCCCTGAAACAGACACACCAACAAAATAAAAAAAAAATTTTTTAAACCAAACAGATAAGCCACAAAAACAAAGACAATAATAAACTTGTATACTTGAATCAGCTTTTTAAAGTTTTTATGCGCTAAGCACCCATTGCTAGACTGTGTGCTACACTAGGGTGTATTAAACTTCAATTTAAGTGCAAGTGAAGCAAGGGACTTCTTAAGCTTCAAACTCTTATTTTTTAGAATTTTACTTTGCAAAAATCTAACAAGAATTTGTCTGTATCAAAATATATTTCATACATTTCAATTATCATTAAATTTGTATCTTATATGGACTTATTACGAAAGAGCTTTTTTTTGGAGTAGGAAATATAAGCCGCTACATAGCTTACTTAGACTAGCACTAGATTAGTCCAAGAGCACTCACTGGCTCAGTCAAACAGTCTCTCAATCATCTAGAGCTAGAGAATAAATAAAAACAAATCCATCTTTGAGGAATTCGAGATCTAAACTGAAATCTTTATTTCCTTAGCATAAATATTTCTGTCCTATTCATGCTTGAATAACTTGTCTCTCAATCAATCAATCAATTATTTGAATATTCAGACAGTCAGTCATAGTCTCAGTCTCCATCACGGATTTCTCAGTCACTCGATCGTCATCATATTCAAATCATATGCATCATTCTATAAACCCACGACTTTAGATGACTATCTATCTTATCATAGTCCAATAATTAGCTTGATCAATCTAGGCAAACTTAATTTTTCAATCATGATATAAGCCAAACAGTCTGTTAATCAATCAATCATTAATTAATCTTACAATTAATCATTATATTTATATATTCACAAATCAAAAAGCAATGCCTAGCCTATCTATAGGGTATAAAGCCAGTCGCGCATTACTTTATTCAACTCAACTCTTCGTGGCTTATTGTTGCTGCTGCTGTTGTTGTTGCTGTTGTTGTTACTATTATTGTGGCTGCTGCTGATGTTATTATTTTTTAAACACTTTGTACTCACTCGGCGCGCTATCGTTTTCATTCATTGATCTGACTTATGGCCGATCACGCGTACATATGTTTAGGCACCTGTGCGCCGTGTGTCGCCACTGTGGCACGTGTGCTCGATATGTGCAAAGCTTTGTTGTTGCTTTTGCTGTTGTTGTTGTTGTTGTTTTGATTGTTATTGTCGTTGCTGCTTTGGACTTTTTTTGTGGCTTGCTTTTTTCTGTGGGTGTTACAATGTTTTGCTTCAATTGTTTATTGTTATTATTGTTGTTGTTGTTGTTGTTGTTGTTGACGTCGATGATGAGCTAATCGCTCGCTGGTGACGTTCACAATTTCTTGCACGCGCTGCACAATTTGCTCGGGCTGAGCTCAGCTCAGCTGTCGGCGTTGTTGTTGTTGTTGTAATGCTGATGACTACATAGTGTTGTTGTTTATTCTTCTTCTTGGCTTATCAACACATAACGTGCAAAAATGTAAAAGAACTACTATATATATACCTTTACTATGTAGTTATATTAATATAATATATGTATATATATATATATCTGCTGGCTTAGCCACTGATAGGAGAACACTGAATCATCGTGGCGCCATTTTATGCTCGATATGCATTGAATGAATAGATTGTTAGTAGTAAAATATTGCATGTTTGGCTTTTTTGCTAGACAAATACATTGATTAATAAGTTTAAAGCGCAAACACTTTTTGTTTGGCTGGACCTATAAGACAAGAGTATGAAGAAATAACAAGCTGATTGTATTGCTTTGAAAAAATAGAACCAACGTTGAGTTAAAGAAAGAGTAGAGCTCTTGCTTACTGGAATATACGACTAGAATGTAAATCCTATACCAGTGCTCATCAAATAGAAATTCTTTTTTCAGACGAAAATATAGATTTATTCCAAAATTATAGGTATCCATTATATTTTATAAAGTAATTCTTTATTTACAATAGAGAACCATATAAGTTTTTCTGGGGACTAGAATTTTCGTCGCAATAACCGTACAGATGCTATAAGCGGAATTTACTGTATGTGCTATGTTTAATCAAATCAAATTTCAAATCGGCTTTAATGCTGATAAATAAAATAGTTTTAAAGTAACCTTGAACTGAGCGTTCTATAGAAGAACATATCCCTCTACTACTATTTTTATAGAAGTTTCTGCTTATAAACTTTCTAGGTTCCAGTTGTAAGCTTTTACTCCTACAAATAATCAAAAAATGTATTTACTCATTAATTGTACAAAAACAAATTTTCAACAGAAGACTTAATAACCGGAGTTTCTTATGAATAATAAATCACCTACAAAGAACATATTCAATTACTATTATTACTATTATTTGTCATTATTTTCTAGAATGTTTTGTTCAATTTACAATCACTAAAAAACCGATTTAAATACCACAAAAAAACCAAAAACAAAAATTCAGTTTAAAGGGGTCAGCAACGTATAGTCATAATTTTCCCATGCCTACATGACCAGAGATCGATATCGGACAACATACGATCACACATAGGCAGCGAATAATCCCATATTTTCCATACAAAATGCTTTAACCCTTGTTTACAACCGAGCGAAGAAGAAGAAAATAAAAAAAAAAAAAAAACAACAGAAACAAAAACTTACAAGTTCGTATAAGAAAGATTCAGGCGATGGCAAAATCTGAAACGTGAATGCGGGCGCTGTTATCCGATAGCGGAATAGAAGGATGCGCACAAAGGACATGGGCAGACAGTGGCAGCTCCTCAACTCCTCAGCTCCTCAACTGCTTAGCTGCTGCTCACTTGGCAACATAGTTGCCTCTGCTTCAGCTACAGCTTCTGCTTCTGCTTCAGCTACAGCTTCAGCTTCTGCTCGCGCAGATCGAACAAATTCGATATCGACGGTCGCTACGTGATCCAAACAATGGACGCAACAGGACAACAAGCGAAAGGACAAGCTGGGAAAAACTGGGAAAATCCGACAACGTGTTCGAGCATAAATTAGGCCATCAACAAATAGTTGTTAATAATGCATATAGAAAATAGTGTTAAGAACTATTAAGTACCTACATACATACATACATACATGTATATTTTATTAGTTAGTTATTTTTAGACTCAGCTCAGCTCAGCTCAGCTCAGCTGCGCTGCATGCTCCATTGCTGCTGGCAGCGGAAGCCGGCCTGTTGTTTTTCCGCAGCCGGAAAAGTCGGTGTGAAAACGTTTTTGGGACTTTGCGGCAGACAACGCGACGGCTGTGCGCCTCAATTACATTCTCGATTGGCCGTAAAATTGTAATGCCTGATTTGATTTCACGTGACAAGGCGACACACACGCACACATACAACAGCTGTATATATATATATATATGTATAGGAGTGTGCGTGTGTCGCGTCTGTGGCTCGTTTTCCAATTGGACACAGACGCTAATTTGCTTGGCGCGCGACACCTTTGGCCAGCCTCGAGTGGAGCTCGTCATGGTCAGTTCATAGCGCTGGACAGCAACGCATCTCAGCGGACTTGCAGCACACACCACCCTCACCCCCCGTCCCCGTCCCCGTCGACGTACCCGACGCTGCCCCGTCGCCTCCTGTAACCCCACCTTTATGATCGTTGTCGGCTCTGCTTGGGCTTTTGCCTTCTTGGAAGTATTATTGTAAATTTCTCGCATATCTTCAAGCGTCGTTGTCGCGCCTCGAGACTCCGTTTTTCGTCGCCTTTAGCCAGATTATTAGTTAATACCTTTTTCCTCTTTTTCTTTTCATTGCTGTTGTCATAAATGCAAATTAGCTATGCGCAATTTGCATATTCAACATTAAATACACACTGCCCGAAAAGTAGATATTTCAAAAGATTTATATATATTTACGACAATGCGAACAAAGGCTCGTTTAGGCATGGATGGCACAGAAAAAAGAAGAGGTTTTATGTATATCGAGAGGATGTCTTCAGAATCGTAGCTTGAAAGTGGGTTACAACAAAATATAGACAAAATATAAGAATATATATTCGCAAAGACTATTTTCATAAAGAGAACTAATTGACTTAAAGAGAAAATAAATACATATAAAATAATAGAGGTTTGTGATTCTTATAAATTCTTATAGACTTAAAGAGAAAGCTTAAATAAATTAAAAATTTATACAGGACTGTAATTCAATGCCAACGTTCTGTAAGCAAGTTCCATAAACCGAAAAACTCAGAAAAATTTAATAACTAACAGTTGTAAATAGCATTATATATGTACATAATGATATTAAAAACAATAAAAGAGCATTTTGTGAATTTGAAAAAAAAAACACACACACACACAAAACAAAAGCATTGGGTTCAATGGGTTCAATGTATAATTAGATTTATAGAAATGTTATACAATAATAATATAATACTGTGATTCATAGCGCTCATAAGGCGAAAAAGAAAAACTATATATAATAAGATGTGAACTACCTAAAAGAAAAGACAATCCTATATTTCGCATTTCGAATAGCTCATTCAACGCTAGGAAAATGTTTTCAAAATGTTTAAAACGATTTAATTACACATTTTTAATGGAAAATATAATTTAATGATAGATTCTAAAGAATAATACGACCAAGAAATTTGTATATACATAATATATATATAATATATATTCTCATAAATTGTAGCCCCTAAGATAATAAACCATATGAATATAATTCAGATTTTAAAAAGTTATTAGATCTATATATCCCTTATAGAGTTGTAAACAAAAATGTTGAATGAGATTTTGATGAGCTGAAAAGTTATAGTTAGGGTTAATAAATATGTCAACTCATGATCCAAAATTCCATTTAGTCTATCAATACAAACAAAAATTTTCTAATTTTCAATTTGTTAAATGCTAACTTGAGATCGTTAGAGCTTCCATAAGAAACTGATAACGAAACATCACATATTATTCAGAGATTCAATTGAGACACCTGATATCTTGTGTTATCAGTATTAGCGACCTTATGAAACCTTGTAAAATACGATACAATAACGACATATTCTGTTCTCAAGATCATCTGCAAATAGGCCTTATTCTATATTCCAAATTCATAGAACCTTATGGAATGTGATATTGTTATAATAATACATCCAATATTCAAGATCGTCTAGCAATGCAAGGTCTATAAAATGATCAAATTGTACAAGAGTGTCGTTGACTTATGTACATATCTAAAGTACATATATACATATTGTATGTATATAAGTCATATACATATGTGCATAATTTTATGGGGCTGCCAACGGTTTCCGTAGAAAATTAGCCTGATGACCGACATGGTCCGTGCAGGCTGCGTCTGAGTTTTGAGTCGCAGTTGGCGTTGCAGCAGTCGGAGTGGGGCTACATGACTCGAAGACGAAACGAAGCTGACGTTGGAATGGGTAGTTGGGAGTGTGAAGAGGGGTGCGAGGGGAGGGGGTACTCTTTGGGAGTCTCTTGACTGCAATTCGATTTGCTGTTTTTCCCTTTTGGTTATTATAAAACGTTTTGTTGTTGGTTTTTAATATTTGCATTTGGCAGTCGCGCGTTGCGCTTTATGGTCTTCAGTTGTGTTTTTTTTTTTTTTTTTTGTTCCTTCTTATTTTTTCGGGGGTAGGACGAGGTATTTTATTGTTGCTAAACAATAATTTCTGATTCTTGGTCTTTTAACGGCGTCGTCACCAAACGCCAACGCAGCCAAAGGAATCCGATTACAGAACCGAGCAGAGGGAGCAGACTCTCTCCTTCTCACTCTCTCTCCCTTACTCCTTTACTCTCTGTGTGAGAAGCTGATGATGATGATGTCAATGGCTCGAGGTTCGTTCTTTCAGTGAGTTTCGAGGCGCAAGTACAAATGTTTTTCAAATGTGTTCGCCTACAATAATTCGCATTGAATTACACTTGCTCACATTTGCACTCGCTCGGCCTGTGTAAAGGAGTATATTGGTTTTGTGAGGCGACTATCTCTGAAGAAGTTGGACAACTGAGACTTAAATCAGGTTTACAAACCTGCGATATGGAGATCGTGGGTTTTTGCATGGCAAATGTGAATTTTCATACCATATACCACATAAATAATAAATATATTATATTATTTATGGATTAACCAGAGCTAGACACATTTCTACTTATATATACATATATGTATATTATCATGCATCATGTAAACTGAATATATCCATATTATATTAATACACGCATTATAGCTTTACAAATCGAATTGATGAGGTAACGGCATTATCTACGGCTATACAGCTGGAAGCTCTAAGAAGTTCACTTACCCTTACATATTGAAACATGGTGAATAAGAAAATAACTATAGCTGTCAACTCTACACTTACTCTTCAGCATACTCTACATTTAGTTCTATTTAGCCTCAATTTTCTGATCTCTGATATCATTATTATAGTGCTTTGAGCGAGTATTATGCAGTCGTCTGTAATGTTCCTGTTTATATTTGTTTGTTTGGAAAAGAAAGCAAAGCTGTATCGAATCGAGTTTCGCGTCATTCAATGCCGTCGGCAAATTGATATCAAAGGGTAACAGTTCATCATATTCTTATCATTATGCAAATGACGTTTTCTCACCTTGGGGCAGCTATCCGTTTTGCCGCTGGGTTATTTCTATAAAATGGCCGTCGTTGTTAATCCAACAAACCAAAGACCAACCAAAACTGAGCAGTTATATATATATATAATATATATACATATATAGAATGTTAATTGTTGTTGCAGTTGTTGTTGTTGTTGTTGTTAGCACATTTTCGCCTAGTTATTGCGAAAATTAACGAAAATGCGTTACGGCCGGGCGAGTTTTATGCTTAACACAAATTATGAAGAAACAAAAAACTTTTTTATGAGCGCGAAACTTTTTTTCTTTCTTTTTTTAGTATAATTATTTTTTATTTTTATTTTTGTATATTTATTTATATTTTTTGTTGTATTTTATGGCACTTGAGCTGTTGGCAACATCTTGTGTTACATGCCAAATAGTTGTAAATAGTTTTAATTTAAATATTTTTAAAGCGTATTTTAAGTGCTGTTAGCTTTTTGCGTATGTGTGTGTATGTTTACAAGTGCGTGTTTGTGTAGGTGTGTGCATGTGGATGCTTGTGTAAATCACGAACGAGCAGCCAGGACGCTTGTGACAACGACAACGACTACGACAGGCGCTTGAGCGCAGCTGAACCAGCGAGCAGGCGGCGAACGAATGAGTGACTACTCAAATGGACCGAGAGCTCAGCTGCAGTAACCTGGGGGAGACAGCAGCCGACGCAGAAGCAGCAGCAGCAGCAGCAGCGGTAGTCGCTGCTAGCAGCGCAGCAAGCAGCGCAGGCAGCAGGCGCTGCCAAAGCGTGTGGAGGCGCATCGAGTGCGCACACGCATACAAGCACAAACACCACTCAAACAGACACGTACACACACACTCATACACTCGCACTCAAACGCGCATATGTAAAAACAACTGTTTGCCTGCGGGCGTTGGAAATTGGTGGTGGATGCAGCATTCCAGTGGCTGGCCGTATGTATGTACGCATGTGTTTATGTGTGTGTGTGCTTGTGTGCGTGTATTAATGAATGAAACGCCAATGCCGCCAGTCGCACCGCGCTACCCCTTACACAACTGCTTATTGCTCACGTTTGCGAGCCGCACGTGAGCAACGAACAGAGCAGCGCTGGCTTGTTCCGGAACCAAACATGGTTGTGTTTACATGTGTGTGTGTGTGTGAGATGTGCAGATAATGGCTAATGCCGTATTTTGATTGGAAGTGCGTAAAGTGTGTGAAAACGCTGCGCAATCGCGGCTTATCGCAAGTGCGGTATTAAATCCCAAAGCTGAGCCGAACCGGTTCAAGTCGAAAGCTCATTCCTGAGCAGCTGAAGCTCAACCAGGAACGAGAACATTGCTTTGAGCTGCATCGAACCATAAAAACATTTGTTATTGTTCTTAATTTATTGATGATATAAATAAGTCATCAGATATACATAAGTATATTATTTAAGTACTGAGGCAATGCTCACTCTTCAAGAGTTTTATTATATATGTATGTATATTTAAAAGCCAATTCTCGTAGTTTAATATTTAATCTTAATATTTTAGATTCTCAATATTGTTATATTAAAATCAATATAATACAAAATATCTCTCATTTAATTCAATTTCTATATACCAAAATGTTGAAATTAGAGAAGCCTTAAAAAAAAGAAACGAAATTAAAGCAAAAATCCTTTTCGGTATACCGAAAGACTACATACCCTTGCTGACATATGATTGTTGGGATCTATATTTCAATAACTACATTCAATAGAATCATTTGAGTGAGACATACGTTATATAAGTTCACGGATTTGAATAGGAACTTTACTACATAACACTGCAAGAGTATTCATTTTATTCATTTATACATATATGTATACAGATTTAGCCAAATCAGTTATCATAATTTTTGACAAACAATTATATTATTTAAAGTTTTATTCAAATAACGGAACTTTGAAAGCTCGTCAAAAAGCATATTTATATTTGTTTTTGTTTTTTGTTGTTTTTGCCATATGTATATAATGAATCTTAAACAGTATATAACTGTTAGTCTACATATTACATAGACCAAAATCTGTGAATAGACAATCGAGACATTTGGATTGAATGGGTGCACGAGGATACATGGTATCGAAAACAAATGGTTTCATCAACTGCCAATATTTATATGAATTAAATACAGCACAATATAGTTATATGGTTCAATGCATGCGCGTCAGATCCTCCACAATCTTGATGACATCCTCCACATCCGCACTCTTGCGTTCGCCGTTCAGTGTTAGCTGCAATAAAGAATCCATTAATTACATATCAATTTCGTATATAACTTTTTTGATGGGCATTTCTACTCACCTCCAGGCCGGTGACAGCTTCATGCATCTTGTCTCGACTTAAGTCCAAGAAGCTCTCAATTAGGTCCCCATCGATAAAGCCCTCGCTGGGCTCCACCTTGGTATTAATTTGGTAATTCCGATAATAGGTGTGATCGATTTTGCCCACCGATTTGATGATCTTCTTCAGCCGCTCCTCGAGACCATGTAGGAAATCGTAGAAGTCCTGCGGTATTTGAGTCACAATGCCAATCGCACCATTGCAGGTGCCATAGAGTACACAGCCATTGATGGGCGTGGTACGTTCGCCGACATTCTGCATTACCAACGAGCCATGCCTAAATACATTAATTGTATCGCCCAGATGGAAGCGAGCCAACTCCGGCAATAACTGACGCTCCTCATCCGTTGTAGCCGCGCTGGAATAGCAAAGCAAAACAAAAATTTGTTGAAAGTTAATGTGATTTGTGTATCAATGCTCAGCTCACCTGTCCTTCTGACACACAAACAAGTTGTCGTGTGTCTCGCAGCCGAGGAAAGTGTCATCGTCCAAGATCTCGACGGCACGCATCCACTTCGGCTCACAGTCGCGTGCTATCTCCACAAAGATGCCCTCCATTTGCTTGTGCTGCAACAGCGTGATGGAGCGCATTAGATCTCCGACTAGAATGAAGTCACCCTTGGCCTTCAAGAATAATGCCGCAATCATGTTCTGTATGTTGCACTCCATGCGCAGCTCCTTCTCATTTGTCCACTCGTACAGGCGCACAAAGCTGCCAATGCCGGCTAGCACTTTGCCATTGAACTCCACCAAAGCGTAGCAAGTTCCATCGACTTTGGTTTCGGCCACTTGGGTAAGTTTATTCTCATGATAGTGGAAAATAATAATGCGTCCCACTTTGGGCTCCGGCTCGTCGGGAAAGACGAGGGATGTGGCCACCACGTAGTAAGTATTGGGATCATCGCCCAGCTTGGCGGACATCAATGCCGAGATGGTCTCCGGCGGCACAAACTGGTGCGCATGCAATACCTCAAACGTGTTCTGATCAATAATCAGTAAATTGTGCACGTCAATCTCTTGGCCAACTTCTGCGTTGGCGGCCGTTGAATTGCCGCCACCTGGCTTGGGCAACATATTGGAGCTACAGGTGATATTCTGAGCCTGGGTAGAAGCGCTGTTACGCAATGGCTTAGCCCCACCACGTCCGTGCACATCGATGCGCAATGTGGACACGGCAAAGGTCTGCGAAGCCTCCTGGTAGGCAATGCGACGCGGCCCCTCGCCCAGCGGCACTGTTCGAATGTGCAGCTTCTGGATCTCATCAATGGTGCCCAGTATGACAGAGTTTTTGGTGGCCAGCGCCAAGCTGTCTGGATAGGCTTGGGCATTGAGCGAGCACATATGGTTCACCTCCTTGAGATTAACATTGGAGAACACGAGCTTGTGATTGGATGAATAAATCACGGTAGGACGATCCGAACAGGCGAACACATTCGTAGTGGCAAACGAGCGGAACGTGCGCAATGTGGTTGGCTGTGTGCCGAGCGTTACTTTCTTCTTGTCGGTCAGAAAGCCAGTGGTGCGGTCCAGGATGAAATAATACATGGATCCGTCGCCCAGAGCGCACAATAGATAATGAATGTCCTCAAAGGTGGTCATCAGTATGGAGCGTGGTATTATCTCTGTTTAAACAAAATCAACAGAAATATATTAGAGAAAAGAGAATTATAAAATTTGAGTGTGATTAGAATTAGATAATTTACCGCCGCTTAGTTTTTCAGTATATATTGTCTCCAAATCGGGCAACGACAATATAACTGCCGATATGTCTGTCCACAGGCCCACAGCTACCAATTCGGACTTATTTTGCTTCTCATCCAACGGAGTGACATCCAAGCAGGCCACCTCATAGGCCAAAGTCTTGCGACACTTCTCCACCAGGCTGCCATCCTCAATGGCAATGTAGAATATCTCACGCGCCGAGGCAGCAACAATTTGGGTGCTGTTGCAGGAGACGACACCAATGGAACGATCACCCTCTGGCTTCCATTCACCAACCAGCGCCTTGGTGGAGCTCTTGACCAGACGCACACTCTCCGCAGTCACTTGAATGAGCTGTCGGTGAAATACAAACCCGATTTCATTAATTTATGGCTAAGGCGCCTTAGTCATTTTCTCACCTGGTCGTATTCCACATTGGCGCACAGGAACGACTGTAGATCGCTCGCAAAACCGGGTATCTCGGTTTCCTCGACCTCCTCCCCGGACAGAGTTAGAATACGTGTATGCCCTACGAAGGCTAAGACGAGTGTGTTCTCGTAGACGCTGTCATCGATGCCCACCTTTAGGGACCACATGCCCTTGATGCCGGGCAAGTCGATGCAAGCATGCTCCTGTATGCCAATGCCAATGCGAATAATGCGAAGCGAACCATCTTTGAAGCTGCCAGAGCAGGTAATTATCTGACCCTGGCCCTGGCGATCCAAATCCACGACAGCTATGTCCAAAATGGGTGCCAGATTCGTAAAGTTCTCAACTGGTATGACATAGGAGCCATCAATGGGTTCAGAGCTCAGTCGCACCAACTGCGAATCGCCGTGGCGACTGCCAATGTACAAGAAGCCATTATCAAGATAGGTGATACACTCCGGTATCGAAATCTCGCCTAGCTGTTCGACTTTAATGTCCTTGACGGTGGGGACCTTGCCAGTTTCGTTGATACCCAAGAAAAGCATATAGAGCTGTCCGTCCATATTGCCCAGCAGATAGCGTAATCCCTTGCTGTCCACACGTGCATAGCAATTGATGGTACTTTGCCGGAAAGTCAGCGGCGCCACAGCATGATAATTGCTGCCATCGTGATAAACAATGGATTCACGTCCAATTACAATGACCCCGCCAATAGGTGAAGGCACGGGTATTAGCATAGTAGCCTCTGTCTCCACATTATCCTGCTTCCAAGCGAGCTTCATGAATTCCTTGTCTCGCAAATTAATTTCATGGCATTTCACATGGCGACCATCGTTGTCCTTGTGTATAACGATAACTGTAGGGTTTAAGCAGCCATGCAGAAACTCCACATCATACACAATTAGCTCATCCATGCTGCAGAACATTTACAATTATAACAAAAAACTTAAAATCAATTCGGCAATTTCTGTCAACTTACCGCAAGCTTGTCGCCTTCAACTCGCTGGCATCCTTGTCCAAGGGTATAATGGTGAATAGACCCTGATAGAGGCACATGCCTATAACACGTGCTTTGGGATCAATAGCGGCAATAAAACCGCCTTCGGAAAGAATGCCCACGGAGTCGGAGACATTGCCATTGGCTTTTGTTACCACGGTTATGTTATCACCCACCATACGTGCCTCGAGAATCATGACATTGAAGCGTCGCGTTAATATAAATAGCAAATCCTTGTTGCTGTCCGGCGGACGAAAATGTCGCATTACCGTAATTTTGCCATTGATGTTGATTTCCTTCAGAGGGCGCAATCCCTCAGGTGTAACCAAATCTATTTCCACCTGATTATTGCGGGCAATAATCAAATTCAAGTCTGTCGGCGATGTGAAATTGCCTGGGCAATGTGTATATACAAAAGCATGAGTATGTATAGCTTAACAAAATGCAATGCAAATATGCCTAACGCCGGCTACGAGTTAGCCGCAATATGCATGCGGAAAATTCATTTCGCCATAGCGTACTTACCCGTGAGGCAGGCAACAACCGCTGTTGGCTTTTGTGCAGTCACCACATAGTGATGCGACATTTTCTCAAAGTATGTTAATGCAAGACCAAATTAGACAACAATGTGAAAAGCACGCGTTGTTTTACGGAAACCTACTCAAAAGCAACTTTGCAGCAAAGCAAGACAGACTAACAAAACGCGCTAAAAAAAACTCATCTTGTTGAGTCGGGCTGACTTTTACTACGGTCTGGCAACGCCAAAAACACAATGTTGCATTGGTGTCTGTGCTGCAAAAATATCAAATGTCTCTCGTTACGCAACACTATTTATTAATGGCGACCGGACGACTTGCTGAACCCTACATACGTGTTTGAAATCATAGAAAAATCATTTTTCAAGCCGATTTACGGTGTAAAGAACACAATATTCTAGTATAATATATAATTAAATATACGCTTCAAACATTGTGCTGTGTTTTGTTGCTACAAAGTGCGTCAAAAAAGTGCCTGAAACTGCCATCGTTGGTCTTGGAAAGAACATGGCGAGACTAACTAAAGTCTATAATACTGATGAAGATGATTCTAATTATGTGGGCAGGAGGCATTTACCCTTGGTGGCAGGCGATAAGCTAATGGTAAGTGACAAAGTTGCACAGCATCAGACAAGTATCATGTAAAATTAACTATTGCTCGCAAATGTCATAAAAGTTAACAATTTGATGACCCCCTCACAAATCCCATATACTTATGCATTTTTGTATCGTATGTGTGAGCGTGTGTGTAATGATGGTTTCTTTGTATGTGTGCACATTGTCAAACTTTCATAACACGTACGCGTGCATCTGTGTATGCCTATGTGCGTAGTAAACACATACAAGTACATAAACATACATATATGTATATACTCATTGACTGCACCCATAAATGATCAACTTTGTTTAATTAAACTTCATATCGAGATATTTCTGTATGCTACTAGAAGTCTTTGCAATAATAAATAGCCGCTTAGAAACAGTTCGGCAATTCTAAGCACCTGCCCGACTCCCCGCTGCACCTTACATAGAGTCGCCATGTTGCTGAAGTGGCAACACCGACAAAAAAAAAAAAACAGAAAAGAAAAATTTAACAAAAACAGGTTTCAAATGCATTTTTCTTTCTCTTTGTGGACGTGTGTGTGTTTGTTGTGTATATGTGGTATTATTTTTTGAAAACACTGTTTTCTTACTCGCTTTTAACTGATCTGGATTTAAATCATTCTCTTTATACGTGATCGCCAGATGCTAATGGACCTGAACAGCAAAGGACTTGTCATTGACAGCCCACAGATACGGGGTCGCGAACTGGAGGAATTCTCACGTAAATTTAATCTGCTCACAGAGACGGAACGCAAGCAATCGCTCGTGATTGATAGCACCGGCTTCATTTCGGTGCTCAATCAGTGCGTGCAGTGTGTGGGTTGTCGGCGACGGGTGGAGCGTTTGTTTTACCAGCTAGCTGAATCTGGACATAAAACGGTTGATCCGCTTGAGCTGCGCAACAATTGCACCCTGGGCATAACGGAGGAGAAATTAAAAACGCCCCAAGCACTGGGCACGCTGCTATATCGGCATCACGAGGTGCTCAACAATCTGCTCGATAATAAGCTACGCAACAAGACGCGCTGTGTGCTGCATTCGTTAGACACGTTCCGTGCCAAACCTTTTTCGGAAACCTGGCGGGAAGTGTGGTCCGCGATGAAGAGCACTTGCCGCACGGAGGTGACCATCATTGAGACGAAGGAATTGCAGGAAGTGCTCGACAAGTATCTGAAGAAGCACAAGTTTTGTGCCGGCTGTCGCACAAAGGTAAATAACCAACCACACAATCAGGGTTATCATACCATAATATAATTATTCTAATACAGATCGAGCGTGCCTATAAAATACTCATTGGCGAGATATCCACCAAGGAGAAGGGCTATGCGGCACAGCTGTACGCGCACATCCGCAAATGTGTGCCCGACGAGCACATACATGTGAGCACGAATAAAATTGAGTTCCTTGATGCGCTGATCAAGCGTGCTGAGCCGGAGGTGAATGGAAGCTACTCGAAGCTGCGCGAACGCCATGCGAAAACGTTGGAAATCGCCCAGGAGGAGGTGCTCACATGCGTTGGCATGATCATGTACGAGCGCTTGCGCCGCATTTATGTTAGTCTGCGTGAGGAGGAGCGCGCCTGCCAAGTGCTGGCCGCTGTGGGCGTACATGCGCTCTGTCGCAGCTTTCATGAGCGTGTGGAGCAGAAGCAGGGCATTAGCAACTTGGAGCTGCTCTATCAGGAGATCAGTCGGGCAGAGAAGGCCAAGGAGCTGAAGCGTGAGCAAAAGAAGCTCAAGAAGAAGAAGAAGAAGGATGAGAAGAAGAACATGCATCGTCTGTGTGAGAACGATAACAATGCGAACGACGCTGCCGAAACGGACTGCGAGGAAGAGGATGGCGTAAACGGTGAGGCTGAGGCAAACACTGAACCGACTGTGGATGCTACTGTAGATGATGCCGTCGACGATGGCATTGTTATGGTCTGTGCTGACGCTGACGCTGATGTAGATGCCGATGCTGATGCAGAACCAGAGCCAAAGCCGCCGACGCCAAGTGAGAAACCAACGAAATCGAAATCGAAGAAGCAACCGAAGAAAAAGAAGCAAAAGTCTGCTAGCAAAAAACATAAAAAGAAGTTGTGTGTTGATGAGCACCTGGATGCGGTGGCCAAGGCTACAAAATGCAACGACTGTTTAGCACCCATGCCGAATTGTCCCTGCGAGCAGGATGTGCGCGACTCTGGCTATGGCAGCGATCCACACGCATCGCATGCCAATTCGCGCATCTCCAGTGCAGTCTCATCGCTGGAAGGCTCCGAAGTCTCCTGCTCGGACGGACTGTGCAATCATCATAATTACGACATGATGGCGGAAGAAGAAGAGGAGGAATCCGTTGTTGATGTTACGGCACCCAACAGTTATGTCTCCGATTCGGTCTATGGTCAGCAGACGCAATCGGACGATAAGTTCTCATTGCTGCAGATGTTGGTTAGTAGCCACGATCATGCAATGACTCCAAACTCGTTTATAATTCCCGATTTGTTCACATTCAATTCCAGGACTTTTTCGACGATGAGGACGATGAGAACTGCTGTTACATTCCCCAAGAGGTGGTGCTGGCCTATCAATACCAGCGCGAGCAAGTACAGCGTCAACGTGAGCAGCTGCGCGCCACATTGCGTCGGAATTTCGAGCGCATGTGTCTGCAGCATGGTGTGCCCGTAGGAGGAGCACCCATCAATGCCACCTCAACTGGCCATTAAAACCTGCATTAAACCGTTGTAGTTATTTAGCCGCGCGACGCGGCGCTTGCATTCAAAATACATACATATAATTTTTTTTGTTTTTTGAAATAAATGAAGTATAAAGTTATGCTTATCAATATGTTAAAAATATATATATGTATATGTATAAGTGTTTGTGTATTGTTTAGCTGTTGCGGCAATCCTCGTGGAACGGCTCTAATGTGCGCAAGTCCCTCCACGTTGGCGGCAAGCCGTTCGCAATGTATTTGCCGCAACGCTTGCAGGGCTCCAAGAAGAGCTTGATGTGACTGTTGAGCCAGGTTACGTAGCTCTTCACGGCCAGATCGGGTAACGTGGGCGAGAAGAAGTGCAGCATGGCCGAATGGGCGTGCTCCTGCACCTTGCGAAACACCTCATAGCGCGACTCTGCCCACAGATCGTCGTGCTCCAGCGTCTCGTCATAACCCTTGATGGTCACCCATTCGATGAGCACGCCCTTAAAGACAATCGCTGCCTTGAGCACGTTGCTGATGGTGACTATGGCCACAGCATTGGAGCCAAACGGATGAAATACTTTATACGTTGTGTGCGGCGGATGATTAATGTCACTCAGCAACTTATCAATGTGACTAAGCAAAAAAGAAGATGCGTGTAAGCCAAAGTAAGTTATGTTAATTTTAAGTCACTCACTCCGGATCGTTGTTGAAGGAGGAGAAGGGCAATCGCTGGCGCTTCTGCGAGCAATAGTTGTAGGAGCGACGTAGCGTGTTCTGATTGAGGTTGTTGAACGCCAACATGCTATGATCGTGCACCTTATCGATCCACTTGTAGCTGTTCACCAGCTGCGGATAAAGCGCCTGACGCTCCTGCGTCGTTTCCTGGGCAAGAAATGTGGTGTTACCCAAGTGGTAGGCTGACGGCGGCACCTGGAGCCCATTAACAAGCTGCTCCAAGTCACTGTTAGTATTAAAACACGATCAAATAGGAGTAAAAAAATTTACATTTGCATCTACTCACCGTATTTGCGAGTTGAGGGCTGTAAATCTCTCCTGAAAATCGTGCACAAATTTGTTGCGGCTTTCCTCGATAGCTTCGCCATCGGTGCCATCGGCCAAGTGCTCAAAGCACTGACGGACACTTGAACGTAAGTTCTTAACAGCTGTTAAAGTCTGATTTAATTTATCCATTTGCATTCGAGCAACAAAAATTTGTTATTCTTTTGGAAAATAAAAGTTGTTTATATGCCGATAAAACATCATCTAGTGCCTATCGGTTTGCCGCCACAATTGATGACCCGATACACAGCTGGCAATGCTGCATTCTGCATGTTGGCATTCGCGTAGTCACAATACTCGGTCACATTATACACCATTCAATTCAGTAGAAATTTTGTGTTTGTGTCGCTCTCATTGGTTTAAATAAGCCGTCAATAATGGGCAATAAATCTTCGCTGTTTCTACGGCACGAGGAAATAGCACAGATACAAAATGAAACTGGCTGTAAGTATATAGAATAGCACAACAATAGCTAGTAACCAAACTAAGCTAAGATAACTAACGTAACCTTGGACTTGATAACCCTCCAGCTGTAAATTTCCCAAAATTTCAATTCAAAACAAATACGCAGTTGCTAAAAGCTTTACATTGTGTTCAGATACTTTGCACTTAAGTGGCGAAACTAATTATAGCCTTTCCTCGTCGCTGCAATTATTTGCCATAGTCCAAAATCAATTAGCATATGAACTCTACCCACACCAGTTGGCAGAGAGACGAGAGAGAGCCATCCAGACTAGAGTGTGATTGAACGTGTAACTGTTCTTCTTGAATGCACTCAAAAGGGCTTCATGCATTTATGTAAGATGGTATCATAAATTCAGTTTATGACGTCACTGGAGCAAAGGCTATTTACGCGCTGCCTTTTGATGTTTCCCCTCCAACCTATACACAAGCAAGCGAATGTATGATGTATGCATGTGTTTATCAGTTGTTCTAGTAGGTGTAATTCGTGTGTGATAAGGCCCTCGGCTATAACGGTATATATCCAACGAGTGTTCATATCTCTGATAATGGCTGTTGTCACTCTACATTTCTTATCAATCGACTGGACTCCAACCTCTTACGTCTTCTTTGCCCTCCACTCTTTGCAGTTACACCCAATCAGATTGAGCGCCTTTACTCGCGCTTCACCTCGCTGGATCGCAATGACTGCGGCACGCTCTCCCGCGAGGATCTGATGCGCATACCCGAGCTGGCAATCAATCCGCTCTGCGAGCGCATCGTGCACTCTTTCTTCGCCGAGAGCTCCGACGATCGGGTGAACTTTCGCCAGTTCATGAATGTGTTGGCCCACTTCCGACCGCTGCGGGACAACAAGCAGAGCAAGCTGAACAGCCGTGAGGAGAAGCTAAAGTTCGCCTTCAAGATGTACGACCTGGACGACGATGGTGTCATCAGCCGGGACGAGCTGCTCTCGATCCTCCACATGATGGTCGGCGCGAACATCAGTCAAGATCAATTGGTCAGCATTGCAGAGCGCACAATTCTGGAGGCGGATCTGTGCTGTCAGGGCAAGATCTCGTTCGAGGATTTCTGCAAGGCGCTGGAACGGACCGATGTCGACCAGAAGATGTCCATTCGATTCCTCAACTAGTGCCGCAGCACAAGCAGCGAAACAAAATTTAAAATGTCTTAGTCACTGTGAACCAAATAGTGTTTAGTCCAATTAATATATATACACGCATATATATATAGATAGGCGTATATATATATGTGGGTATATATCAAGTCCGAGGCATATTCAATTGTATTAGTAACTTATACACTATGATTATTGTTGATTGCTTTTACGCTAGTTAATTTCATTCCGCTCTAAAGTGAAATTCATGCATTTGTTTAACGGTCAGCCTAAAATATTTATTAACTCGAGTTTTGGTTTTTTATTAGTTAGTTCTGAGCTTGAAATAAAAACGTGTAAATATGTATGAATGTGGTTTATTGTAGTAGTGGTCTAACCAGGCGGTAACTGCACAAATAGATGTGGTTAAAATATATAATATATATGTATATAACTAATAAGTCTAGCCAGGATCCATGCCAGGTGCTATCTATGTGGTCGAGGAGACGGCCAATTTCTTCAGATGCTCCATGAACAGCTGCAGCGAGACATCATCCGTGAGCACGGGAGCGCCGCCATCCTGTTGAAGAGGATTCAAATGGGAGTTAGCAGAAGGAATTTTCGAATTTGGATTATCTAAAAAGTGGTTTTCGCTGCAGCAGCGCCAACACCAAAAGCGGAGCAGAGAGTTGTAGAAGAAGCAAAGCAACTTTGAAACCAAACCCAAGAGGAACTTATATTTAACCAAAGAGGAAAAACAAAATAGAACTGTTTGTGTTTTACTACCGTCGTCTGACCGATTGGCGCCTGCGAGTGACAACAACAAGAAGAACAACAACGAGGGGAGAAGAAGGAGCAAAAGGCAGTTGAGCGGACACAATGAGAAAAGTAAAACAAAAACGAAAACGTAATGTTTCAATAGATTAAAAATCAATAATATGCATGGATCCCAGTTAATGGACGTACCTGGCCATAGGCATACATGTTGTTATGCGTCTGCGAGGGATTGACTTTGGAGAGCAGGAAGCGGGCCTGCGAGCCGCCATGCTCGGTGTCAATGTAACGGGGCATGGGGAAACGCGTCTGCAGAATCTCCTGGGCATCGTCAACTGGCGCCTGCAGCAGCTGCTTGAAGTTCTCATACTCGGGCATATCCTGATATTTGAGCGCACGCCATTGGGCAATCGTCTCGCCGTGATAGATGAGTATCTGGAAGAATGTGTCCATCAGCAGTATGCGATCCGCTTGAATCGAAGCGGTATCTAGCAGCACCGGCTCCGGCGGCCCATTAAACGAATAGCTATAAAGAATGGGCTGTATCATGATCAAGGACTGTGTGAGGTCCTCGCGCATTAGCATGTGTCGATAGAATGTGGTCTCATCGGGCGAATTGTTGAAGACCTGCAGGAACTGCGAACGGCGCAAATGGTACATGAACTGCGGAAAGAGGCTGAACGTGGGCGACAGACGGAAACTGTTCGGATCATCCTTGGAATACTCGCCAAACTTCTGGCACTGCAAGAGAGAAGTCGAAGTGGCTATTGAGAATTGATAATGGACATATTATTGACACGGATTTACCAAGCGAATCAGCTGGCGATCCACCCAGCGCAAGATGTCCGGCCCCTCGTCTGTTTCGGCGCGGTAGACAACCATGCGTGCCATCAGCACCGCAGCCGCCTCCTGATCGAAGCCTGCGCTGATGTGCTGCACATTGGTGTTGGCATCCGCCCAGCTTGAAGACAGTAAATAAGAATTAGTTTTATATAGCGAAGGTATGTATGGCTGGGAGCTCTCACTTTCTGGCCAGTGTGGTGACGCGTATGCGCCGCTGACCGCTTGGATGCTGGTATTGGGTGATGAACTGTATGCAGCCGCGTCCGCCTTGTGGTATGGGCGCCGCATGCTGGTTGACCACCTCGAAGAAGAAGGCGACAGTGGAGCTGGGATTGAATGCACACAATTTCCATTGCACTGTATTGCCCATGCCGATCTCCACATCCGACACCGACGGGCTCTTCACATTCAGCGACACACACGAGCCAATCCCGCCAGAGATTTTCAGCTCGCGCGAGCACTTCACCTCGAGCGTGGCATTGAATGCCATCTTTAGATCGTTTCGCGAATCGCGCGCAAACACGCGCTGGAATGTCTGCTTGAAGAGCGACGAATTGAATGAGTCGCCCATGACCATGTGACCGCCTGTGGAGTTGCACAGCTGTTTCATCTCCATGAGGCCGGTCTGGTCGAGCGCGCACGAGTATATATCGATGCCATGGCCATTGGTAGCCGCCCGCAAGGCCAGGGCATCGTAATGTTTGATCGCTTTCTTCATATATTTGGCATTGTCCTTGTGTATGTCATGATGGGAACGTATGGGATGCTTGAGTTCATCGTCAACCACTTGGCCGGGGCCCTGGGAGCAAGGGCCACCCACAAAGGTCATGATCCGACCGCCCGTATTCGGGTACGTGCACTCCAGCAGACCAACCGCAATCGAAAGTGCGGCGCCTGTGGAGCGCAGATAGCGCTTGCCCTGCGGCACCGGCCAAGGGTCGCGTTGCAATTCGCTCAGCAGATCACCCAGTGCCGTGTCGCACTGGCTGATCGGCTGCAGAAAGCGATGAGCGGGTGGCAAATGTTGTCCGGCCCCCCCTACGCCCGGCGCATTTGGCATCTGACCCGGCTGACCTGGTTGCTGCTGCTGCTGATGTGGCGTCGGTGCCACCCCACCGCGTCCAATGCCCAGCATATCGTGGACTTGCTTGGCCGTCAGATCCTTGGTGCCTCGGAACACATAGCTCTTGGAGCAGCCATCAGTGCCCAGCTCGTGCACCTGAATCATCTTGCCGAAGGTAATGAGGCCCACGAGAGCATTGGGCGGCAGTAAGCTCAGCGACATTTGCAGTGAGTCCTTCAGAGCGTCCAGCTCCTCCTCATCCATGCAAGTATCTACCAGGAATATAAATACTGGCGGCATTGTGGCCGCCCTGGCGATGGTGTATTCAATGGTGCTGAAGCCAGGTATCAGCTCGGCGGGCTGATGTTGCTCCGATATGGCTGCATATTGTGGAGGAAACTGAAATGGCACACGTTAGGCTACAGACCGGAAAGTCCAAGTGAAATACTCACGGGGTTGCGTTGAAAGCAAAAGTTGCACACCCAAAGCTTGGCACGATAGTCAACTTGGCACAATGGATTCAATATGGCGCGGCAATTGCTGCGCGTGCACAGCACCGGCTCATATTGTATCGGTGGCAAGTCGGGACGCTCCTTGATGGGTTGATAGAGACACGCAAGCGGGACGACCAGGCGGCTGGCATCGATGCGACTTGATGGCCAAACATTCCATGTAAGGCGTACGCCGTCACGATCTTCGTTTTGCTGGATGAACTCCTCATAGGTAGTCATCGTTTTGATATTCTTTTTTCGACGCTTTCACTTCGATTAATAACTTAAAATTAATTGTAACACAAGCAAGTCTTATTGGAAAAATCGTTTGGCCAGGCCACGTCACAGATTTGACAGTTGGTTGCATAGCAGGCAGCTTGTCAACGTTGACAAACACAGCAAATGGGGCATGCAAACAATAACAAATTTGTTTTGGTAAATATATTTTGATGAATCCAGAAAATAGCTACAGTAGCATGCGTAATTTATTTTAATTCATTAAATTGCAACATATATAGATTTATTGTATAATTTATTTATTTAAATATGCTCTCGGAATATGCAAACAAGTTAGCAGCCCTATTTTTAAATGCAGCCCTGATGCAGCTGTTTACTCGTCGCTGTCATAGTGTGCGTGTGTGTGTGTATTTTTTTAGAGTTGTTTCTAAGATGGCGACGAAAAAAACGCGTCTTATGTGAATGCAAATGCAATCATAACAACTTAAATTTTATGCTAATAAATGTGCGCAAATCTGAAACAAAACTATTGAACAACAGTGCTGAATAAGTGCGGAATATTTTACATGTGAAATTTGGTGCGAAAGTTTTGTGAAAATGGCCACAAATATGTATCGAGTCGGAGGTGAGAAAATTTTTTTCCATACTCGCTTTTCTATCATCTTTCGTTATCGGCGCCGTCTCACTGTTTCGCCTGGTCGTTTTATGTGCGTATGATTGTGTGTGTGTGTGTGTGTGTATGAGACTCCCGAATTAAGGAAATAATGAAAGTGCATTTAATTATCAAGTATTACCAAATGTCCAAGCACCAATATCTTCAATCTCCTGTTATCAATGACAATGATGATGATGTGAAATGCGTTTTCACATATGCCTTGAAATTGTGTCGAATCGCCGACGCGAGTTTTAACAACGTAGACGATTTTTCAACACCAACGAAGCGGCAATGGAACATCGAGTAACCGGCCATGGAGAGAGGGGTTATGTGTAGTAGTATGACAACCGAATTGTCGCAGCTGCAGCAAGTGTTTTTAGTACATGTTTCTGTTGCCCCGATAAGCATTAGCACTGATATATGTGTGTGTATGTGGTAATGTGTGTGTGTGTAAGCTTGTGCTTTAGGGTTGGGGTTACTGATGAAATGAAATTGCATTGACAAATCCGCCTGCCGATCAGCATGTGTGTATGTATATGAGAGTATGAGTGTGTGAGTAATAGTTCTTGCGTGTGTGCTGTGCAATTGAAAGTATATTTTGTGATTTTTACGTGTCTCTTGCTTTGTTTTTGCTATTGGCATCGTCGTGTTTTCTTATGCTAATGAGTTTGCAATTTTTCTTTGGCCCAGCATCTCACGCTCTGAGTGAATTTTCCCTTTTTTTTGTTGTACCTAATTTACGCACTCATTTTGGTAGCTCGCTCGTTTGCTTGCTCGCTTGTCGATGACGTTATTGTTGTCTTCACCTGCCTATGATATAGAACAATGGTTGTTCAGCTCGACCAAATCAAATGCAAATGAACTGTAAATAGGAAAATGCAAATATCTAATTAAAGCAATCAAAATAAATAATAAAAATACAACAAAAATAAATAAATAAGAAAACCCAGCACATGAATAAATTACAAAATTTTACGGCATTTTCATATAATGTTTCAGTATGGGTGTGTATGTTGGTCTCGCAGTGCACGCGTTGGCTTCGAATTTGTCTCCATCAGCGCTTTTTGTTAGTCACTTTTAATAGCCACACGCACACATACATAGGCATACGCACACACACGTATACACAGCAGCCCAAATGTCGTCGCAGGCTATGGCGACACTTTCTTTTTCATCTCTTTTTATATCAGCCAAATGCAAAAGATACATTTTCCTTTTATAATATGCCTGGCGTGTTTTGCCGCTTGATCGCTGCTCTTTTTTCCTTTTCTTTTGTGTCATTTTCTCTCTTCTATCGGCTTTCGTTGCTTCTGCTGCTGCTGCCGCTGCTGTTGCCGTGGTCAAAACCCAAGCAACGGTTTCTGCGACAGGTTCCGCACCGTCGCTCTATGCATGTTTGTGTATATGTGTGTGTGTGTATTCAGCCCCTTGCCTCTGTCCACGGACATCGTTGTTGTTTCTGTTGCGCGAGCTGAATGGATGGATGGATGCCCACATTTGTATTTAATTGAGCAATGCGCATACTTTTTCAGTGTACTGTGGCCGTAATTAAACGGCGTGTCCACTGCCAGCAAGTACTGCTATAAATTGTAAACTTCAAGCAGAAGATTGTTAACGGAACCGACAGGAAAGAGTTTACCAAAACACTTGAGAAAATGGGATTATCGATGCTATAAATTATTAATTGCCCATAATTAAGTGTTAGCACAATAAAAGAGAGGTGACCTAAAGCTCTTGCTGTATTTGTTATTGTTATCATCGATAAATGAATACTTTATGTAAACAAACCATTTATCGATTGTTAAGTGTGCTAATAAACTCGCACAGTAGCTAAATAATTATATATGTATATATGTATAACAAAAACTATAAATAGAATGATTAGGGCCATTTTTAATTTTTGACGCTTTTGAATACATTTGTATATATGTATGAATATATTTGAGCACTTTAATTAATTTTTGATATTATATTATGTATGTATTAAAATTAATAAATTTAAATTTCTTAATTCTTGCATATAATATATACTTTTATATATTTAATTGAATTGACTACCATTCAGGAATATATGATATGGTAATTAACTTGAGAGTCAAACGTGGCACATCACACGTATTTAATATCATTAAATACTTTAGTCGTGGGCTCGTTCGTTTAGTCACAGATAACCCAAATTATGCTCATCTCTAATTCCTGACGTCTGCCTGTATTCATTTGTTTTTTTCCTTGCGTGTGTATAGGTATGTGTGTGTTTTTGTGTGACTTCATACAGACGTTTGTATGTGTGCATGTATGATGAGACTGTATGGGTGCAAGAGTGTATGTTTGAATGCTGCGTTTTACCTGATGTTGGCTTCATTGGACGTTTGGGCTTCAATTTCGTTTTCCTAATGAATGATTTGCTGCCCCCTCTCATTGGAGGCCGTTGAGCCTGTAATTATGTTTCCAGCAACTGCATATTTAAATTTTTTGAACCGTAAGTGAAATTCAATAATCCCAATGGTTGATTTTTGCAGACTACGTCTACGTTGAGACAACGCCGAATAGTCCCTACCTGATACGTCGCATCGAGGAGTTGAATAAAAACCAAACCGGCAATGTGGAAGCGAAGGTCATGTGCTTCTACCGGCGTCGTGATCTGCCCAACCCGCTTGTACAGCTGGCCGATAAGCATCAACGTAAGTACGGCAAGGCAAATATACGTATGTATATACATATAAATATGTATGTATGTATAGAAATGTATAAGTTTTTGGTCAGCTAAGTGAGGTTATGTTATGCGACGAGTCGCCGTCGTGGCCTACAAATAAGTCAGAAAGCCCCATCCATACAGATCCTAAGCCCATTTTTCACCACAAAAACCAAAGTTCGCTTGAAGACGGAAATACACCATGCGCCGCAACCAAAACCGAGCCGAAGCTGCTGCACGCCCACACACCTCAGTCAAATACCACCCGCCTCCTTTTTCACTAGCGCCCGGCATATGCCCAATGTGTGCAATGTGTCAAAGCGGAGCCCACCCAACACGTACACACACACTCACACATACTAACACACACCCACTTAGCAGCAGCAGCAGCAGCAGCAGGAGCGACAACAACAACAACAATAATGAAAGCCAACATCAAGAGCAACAAGAACCGCAATGACAACAACTGTAAAGCATACAGCCAAAGCAAAGAGTAAACGGAATCCGAGCATCCGTAGCAACAACAACAACAGCACATAAACATAATGTGTGTAGAGCTGCACTGTACTTCGATGTTGTTGCCGTTTTTGGTTGCCTCAATACTAGGCATCAGCAGCAGCAGTAGCAATGGTAGGTAGACTTGCTGTCTACCTCTGTGCCTCTCTCTCTAGGTGTATATGCGAGTGTGCACGAAAATTTTCATGAGTCCTGGCGCTGCAGGAGCATCGAAGGAGCCGCGCTTTGCATTTTATGTATACATACACACACTCACCCACTGTGCCAGCCCAACAACAACTAGCAGCTATCTACATGGACAGCGCCATTTGCTGTATCTTTCTACCAAAAAGTATACATACACACACACACACACACCGAGAGAGATATCCATGCACACACACATACACCACCCCCAATCGGTGGGGTTGGTTGTGGCCCACACGAATTCGATACGTGACCCAACGAAAATGCGTTTTTCCAACACAGCCTTCCATACGCCACCCACCGCCCACCGCCCACAGCCCACAGCTCACATCCCGCTACGCAACATTTCGTCGACAATGCCCATTAACAGTAACAGCCCCTTTGTTGCCCGCCCCAGTTTTCAATAATGCTTCGAATGTTTTTCAACGGCTCCTTTTTCGGAGGTGCTGCTGCGACTGCCACTGCGAATGCGGCAGCGGTGCGGCGTGCGCTGTCAATTTTGCAGCCCAGCTGCTAATCACTTATTACAAATTAGCACAGCAACAGACAACATTCGACTAAGGAACACATATAGTCTATCAGCCGTGTCATGAAACAAATGAAAAGAAAAAAGTAATAATCAGAAAGCTCAAAACTGGCCACGACAACGTTTCAAGTTGAAAAGAAAGAAAAAAAAAGTTCCGTTTTATGACTGGCAATGACGAAGCTGAAATACCCTAAGTTCCATAATTCCATTTTCGTGCGAAAAATATAAAATACAACTTCAAGACGAGCACAAAAAATAAAAGATATAATAATAATTAAATAAATAAAAAAAGGTTAAACCTTTATTCAGAAATTTCAGTAATTTATTCAGTAGGATTCCACTTAAATATACCTACATACATCAAAGCCTTGAGTCAGTATCCAATATTTACCATAATACCAATTTACCATAATACCTAATCCAAATTATATGAATTGCAATATTTGGTTGGTAGCTTTTTAAAGATATAAAATATGTGATTTAGTTAATTGGTTTTATAATTAATTTCCATATACTATTTAAACAGAAATAGCTATAGATTTTTTAAACAAGCCGATCGGCGAATGCTGTACAAACTTACTAAATTTCTGCTCTAGCTCTTATAAGACCTCGGATCAACACATCCTGGCGGTTGGATAGATAGACACATCAAATCAACTGAGCTCATCGTCCTGATCAAGAATTCATATACTTTATAGGGTCACCCCGCCCCTTAACAAAATCATTATACCCTAGTTTCCCATTTTCAATGAGTTCAGGGTATTAAAAGAAGAAAAAAAGTCGAAAAACGCCAAGCGGAGGCGGACATTGCCAGCAAACAAAACGCACACGCCTCCATCAGGCAAGGCCCGCACCCACCCCACCCACCGTCCGCCTGCGCACTTGCCAGACTGTGCGATTGTGTCCTATCTATGGCTACCGAACAGTTGTGCACCCTCACACCTCCTTTGCCTAGCAGCTACTGGTGCTGCTGCTGCTACTGCTGCTGATTCTGCCTCTGCTACTTCTTTCGCGATACACCTACGCTCTTGTAAATTCACGAATGCACCCACAGTGAGAGGGGTCGTTGGTTTGCTTGGCTTGGTCTCAGCTCAAACTCCTCAAGTAGCGCAAAGAGAAGCAGCTCCTGCTGCCATCACCCAACAACCAACACCCACCACCACCCTCCGCCCTCCACTGCCACCACCATCGTTGCCATTGCCATCGAAATGACGAGGCCGCCTAGCCTACCCGTTACCATCCCTTCGTGGCTTGTGTGGCTGGGTATTAAAAATAAATTCAAAAAGTTTTGTATTTATTTTGTTGGGCTTTCTGTTTCTGGGAAAACGCGACATCTTTTAGTAAAATTACTTTTCGTACTTAACCTCACTTTGACGGCACTGTGAACTTGTTTTCAGCTTACAGCTAGGCTAAGTAAATATAAATTAAGTCTCGCTTGTTATACCACTTTCACATTATATAAGTATAATTGTATATATCCGTGTATTAAATGCATATGTATATTTGTAAAATCAACATTTCCCAAAACTCACCCCAATACACTTGACACACTCATACACTCGCATACACACACACACACACACTCTTGATGATGCAGTGGCAACCGCCGAGGACTCACCGCTGGCAATGAAACTGAAGAAAACCTGGCTTAGAACACCGGTGGGCGAGGAGCAGGCGGCGCAAGCTGTGCTCGATCCCTCAATAGGTACAAAATGGCAAAGCAGTTCAATAAATAATTACAATAATAATATTAATAATAAGCAATACGACTGTAGTTGAAATCTTCTGTTGGGAATGCGTAAATATATTTTTCTTTAATTATTATTTCGATTATTATTGTGCTTTCATGATTTTATAATAATTCTCTTCATTTAAATGCTATAAAGTAGAGCACCAAAATTTGGTACTGATCTAGACAACATATTATATATTGGATATAAGAACTGTAAATTAAATTTATAAACTGAAACAAAATTATTATTGTACACTAAAATATTGGCTGAATTATGAATGTAATTGAATGAAAGTTAAAAATTGAAAATTGCAAGATTGCCCATTGTTCGTCAGCAGAGTCTTCACTGTATTTCACTTACATGACTTCTTGCTAAGGTCAGTACCAGTACAATGTAGTCTAGTTACGAACACCGAATTGGTTATGCAATGGTTGTAATTGGCTCTATAACATAGTTCTCTTAGTGCTCGTATGTAATGTCTGATATTTGCACGGCTCTATCTTGGACTGCAATTGCTTATATAGTTGTGATTACGTTTGCTTTGCAGCCGCACTCGAAGAGGAACGCACCAGTCCGACGCAAGCGTCTGCCGCCAGCGCCACCAACAATTCCAGCACCAATAACAATACCAACAATAATAACAATAATAATAATAGCAACAATAATAACAGCGCTGCGAGCGGCGCTGCTGCTGCGGCTGCGGGTGGTGCTGCTGGCGGCGATGGCGAGAAGAGCGACGCGCTAACCAGCAAACAGCGATACCAGATCAAGCATCGGGAGCTGTTTCTATCGCGCCAAGTTGAGTCGATACCCGCCACACAGATCCGAGGGAAGTGCTCCGTGACGCTGCTTAACGAGACGGAGTCACTGCAAAGCTATCTCAACAAAGACGTGAGTTGAATGGAATAGAAAATGAATGAATTAGTTAAAATTGATTACATAATTTTTAAATTTCCATAGGACACATTCTTCTACTGTCTGGTCTTTGATCCGAATCAAAAAACGTTGCTTGCCGACAAGGGCGAAATACGTGTCGGCAGTCGCTATCAGTGTGATATACCCGCCAAGCTAAAAGATACCGCCACAGATGAACGTAAACTGGAGGAGCTGGAGTCGCTTGTTTGGACGCCGGAGCATAGTTTGACCGATCGCAAAATCGATCAATTCCTTGTTGTCTCGCGTTCCATTGGCACCTTCGCGCGCGCCCTCGACTGCAGCAGTTCAGTAAAGCAGCCCTCGTTGCACATGTCCGCAGCTGCAGCTAGTCGAGACATTACGCTGGTGAGTGGATGACGATAAAATTAATGAAGGGCAAGTCCATTTAATAATAATTATGATTTACCTCTGCTTCTAGTTTCACGCCATGAACATTCTGCACCAGCACAATTATTCAATTGATGAGGCCATGTCCTCGCTAGTTCCTTCCACTGGGCCAGTGCTCTGTCGCGACGAAATCGAAGATTGGAGCGCATCGGAAGCAAATCTCTTTGAAGAAGCGCTAGATAAATATGGCAAAGACTTCAATGACATACGACAAGATTTTGTAAGTCAAAGGAAGTTGTACACAAAATTATCTTTAGTAATATTATATTCCCATTTAACAGCTTCCTTGGAAGACGCTTAAACAGATCATTGAGTACTACTACATGTGGAAGACCACCGATCGGTATGTGCAGCAGAAACGCGTTAAGGCTGTCGAGGCGGAACTCAAGCTCAAACAAGTCTATATACCGCAATATAATAACAATGGCAAAGGCAACGGTACCAGCGTGAAGGGCGGCAGTGGCGGCGGAGCTGGTGGCATCTACAACGGCACCACCAATGGCGGCGCTGACTTATCCAACAATGGAAAACCGTGCGAGTCGTGCGGGACAACTAAATCATCACACGTAAGGCAGTTGAAGGCGAAACTTGTTGATCAACTATTACTAATTGACTCATCTAATTTGATTACAGTGGAATTCCTTTACCAATGGCCATCTGCCATGTCGATTATGTCAGAGCTGTTGGGAGTATTGGCGGAAATATGGCAGTATGAAATCTGCGCATAAGGCCGAAGCTAACGATGGCGAGTCCAAGAAGAAGGCTGCCATTGCCGCAGCGACTCCAGTAGCAGCGTTAGCTGCAGCAGGCGCCACAACCACTGTGGTTGATCTTAACGATGATGACAAAGTTAGTGATCTAAGCAATCGTCAATTGCACAGGTATGATTAGCGTGTGTATCCAAATAGATATATATTGTATATTAATGTTGCTATACGAATTGTAGGTGTTCCATTGTGAACTGCGGCAAAGAGTTCAAGCTGAAGACCCACCTGGCGCGCCATTACGCACAAGCGCATGGCATTGCCATCAGTTCAGGTTCGCCGCGGCCCATCATGAAGACGCGCACTGCCTTCTACTTGCACACGAATCCCATGACACGTGTGGCACGTATTATCTGCCGAAGTATTGTGAAACCCAAGAAGGCGGCGCGGCAAAGCGCATACGCAATCAATGCGCTGTTGGTCAAACAAGAATGTAATTTAAATCCGTTTATTATAATCAATATGTTATTAACTTTAACATTTTTATTGTAGTTACGAATCGTATTAGCGGCAAATCGCCGGCGGATATTAAAAAGATGCTTTTGCTCAAGCCCAAGGATCGGGGAAGTGTCACAAAAATTGCAAATCGATTGGGCGCCCCAGGAAGCGGTCCGCATGAATGGCTGGTGCTGACGCCCAAGGATAAAATGCCACAGCCCATTGTTGTCTCATTCCCTAAGCCGCCCAAAGGACCCGACGGCAGTTTACTCTACGATCGCGTGCCCAATAAAACACCCGATGTGGTCGCCGTGCCCGTTGTGGCTGACAAAGAACTAACTATAATTCCAGCGCAAGCAACATCTACGATACGCAAACGTGCGCATGAGGAACAGCAACTCAATGGCACCGAAGGTGACTTAAACAATTAACTTTGAAAATAACGAGAGTTAATATGAATATTGTTTCTTTTTTTTTTTTTTTGCATTCGTAGTAACTATTGTGCCCAGTGGGCCGCCAGCCAAACGTCCCAACAAGGATCCCATGCCCTCGCATTGCCCCAGTCCGGAGCAGTTCGCTGCCATGATGGCAGCATCTGGCCAGCCCCTCTCTAGACATCACGTAGGTGTCATGTCAGCTGCTACTATTTCAATATTTATCAATTTCCTCCAATATTCTTACAGCTTAATGGCAAGCAAAAGATTGCGCAAATGGCACGTGGCGGCAATGGACGCAAGCAGGTTATCAGTTGGATGGATGCACCGGACGATGTTTACTTTAGAGCCACAGACGTACACAAGTGAGTGCCAATTATTTATTGATGCACAATCGCCATATTTTATTTAAACTTTCCTTATTCACAGAAAAACACGAAAAATACTCTCAGCTGTGGATCTGCGTCGTGCGGCGCGCAAACCATGGCGTTCACTGCCTATCAAGTCAATGGCCCCCGAGCCGAGCAGCAAACCTATTGAATCACAAATCGTAATACTGGACTGACCGTCTTCAGGAGATACATCAGCATCAGCATCAACACCATATGCAGCAGCAGCAGCAGCAGCAGCAACAGCAACAGCGACAAAGCTGCTGTCATATTCAGCCAACAGATTTGAACAGCAACAGCAACATCCTCCATTTCCATATACAATGGATGCATTGCTAAACTAGTGACCCACATTCTGTCTTTCAGTGGCTTGCCATGTACATACATACATACAACCATACATACATCCCCTGCATGCTAAAAACAAAAACAAAGAAAAAAAAATCACAAAAAAAACTCAAAAACAAAAAAAAAAAAAAACAACAATATACATACATACATACATCTAGTGTAGGCAAGTGTTGCAGCATCCACTATACATATGAAGTTGGTATCCATTTCACTAACAGAAAACCAACAACTGACAGCAACAAGAAAACCCACTTTACTAGCGCTTAAATAGATGTCTTTTTAAACAAAACAAAAAATTTAAGAACAAAACAAATAGTAAGATAATAAGTGTTAAGATCGAAAGCAATAGTAAACACAACGCGAAACAAATCAAATATTTATTCATAATTTACATAATTTTTACAATTTTTTTTAAATCTCACGAAAATTAAGTTCACTGCAATTTTGGACATGTATGAGAAACTCAAGGAATAATAAGTTCATTGTTTCTATATTAGTTTATGTGTTGTAGGCATTTTATAATAATTCTTAATTATTATTATTATTATTTTTTATTGCATTGTCCAATTTTCATAAAAGCGCATACATTTCAACATTATGTACATTGTGTGTACATCATGTATGCCAAATTATTTTAATTTGTCTAATCTATTTTAACTGGCTACCACGCGCCTTTAGGTCCAAAAAAAAAACAAAAACAAAAATACAAAGCACAATTCCTGGATTTTAATTCTGTTGAGCAAATGTTTGTTGCATCCTAGCTAAACACCAGAATACGTAAATTTGTAATTCAAAGGCCTCCGTAATTTTCAAATATTTTTTATTCAAAATTTGAATATGCAAATCATAGACGAACGATAGTTGAAAAATTCATTTAATGCTTTAAGTATCAAAACTTACAAAAAAAAAATAAAAGTAAAAGTGAAAAAAAAAAAAATTGAGAAAATTTACCTTGTTAATTAATGTGACGTGCAAGATTATTTAAAAAATTAATTATACGCTGTAACGAGAAGCGGATAACCACCACAAATTGTACAGTAATTGGGATAAAGTTTATAACTTCGAATACAATTTATTTTCATAATTTATACACAAATTGAAAATCGATAATTTCAAACCAATGCAAAATAGACAACACAAAAACCAACATAAACACAAATATAGCATATTTTATTTACGCCTATAGAAATACATAAATAATAAATCGAAATCACATAATATACATTTATAAATGTATTGAGCATATAAATAATACAATAATAAAATAAACAATTTGGCAGATGAGTAAAGTAAAATCTAAAAGTAGATCAGCATTAAAAAGATTTCAAGAAAAAAAAAACAACAAAAACCGCAAAAAAATGAGCAACCACATTTATATATATTGATTATAAAGAAATTCTAATTGTAAGCCAATCTATGTATTTTTAACTTTACAATTTAAGTAATTTTGTAAAATAAAAAATTCTTTAAATTAAATCAAGATAAGTGAAAAAAAAAACAGAAGAAGACGAAGAAATAGAAAAGGGAACGAAAACAACAGCAATTATTGATGTCAGCAAAAACGACCAGATAAAACATATTTGTTTACGATTTATAAAGTAAGCGCGCGTATGCCAGCAACAGAAGCAAATCAAACAGAGCTACATATATACAACATTATATACAGATATATATACACACATACAATATAATAGTACGAACTCTGCAATACGCATATATACATTTTTACCGAGCAGAATGCTAGAAATCCTCATGGTTTTCGTGGGTTTGGGACGGGGGTACAAGAAACCGAAAAGTTTTCCAAATAAAGTTTTAAAACTTAAAAATTTTTCCTAAAAAAGAATAATGCTAAACTATAATGGATATTATTTATTTACATGCAACAATTAGAGCTTAACAAGTTTTTGTATTTAAACATATATAAATATATTATTTTCCAGTGTAGCTGGCAATGCAGAGGGAGGCGTTGGTGCCACCGAAGCCAAAGGAGTTCTTGAGCGCAATGCGTTGTACCGATTGATCCTCTGACCATTTGCACGATTTGGTCACCACATTTACATCCACGTCCAGGTGATCAACATTGATCGAGGGCGGCAATCGGTTTTCTGCGCACGCATGCACTACGAACAGTGCTTCCAGATTGCCCGAGGAGCCAAGCAGGTGTCCATGTGCGCCCTTGGTCGAGGATACAAACACCTTGGGTAAATGATCGCCAAAGACACGGCCAATGGCATGCGCCTCAATACGATCGCCGGTGGGCGTGGATGTGGCATGGGCATTGACATAGCTAATGTCCTGGGCCGCGACGCCGGCATCTGCGATGGCACGCTTCATGGCCAACGTTGCGCCAGCGCCATCATCGCTAGGCGACGTAATGTGGTGTGCATCACCGGACAAGCCGTAGCCTAGTATCTCGGCCAATATGGGTGCACCGCGAGCACGGGCATGCTCCAGCTCTTCCAGAAGCAGCACTGCGGCACCTTCACCCATCACAAATCCGTCACGCGCTTTATCAAAAGGTCGCGAGGCCACGGCGGGGTTATCATTGAACGTAGTGCTGAGGGCGCGCAGCCTACAAAAGCCGGCTATCGATAGGGGGTCTATGCAGGCCTCCCCACTGCCGGCTAGCATGAGATCAGCATCGCCGTTCCGTATAAAGCGCAGGGCATCACCAATGGCATGTGCGCCGGTTGCGCATGCTGTTGACACTGAATGATTTGGTCCCTGCAGGCCATGTCGCATGCTGATGTGTCCACACGCCATGTTCGGCAGCAAGCGAGGCACAAAATATGGACTAACACGATTGTAGCCGCGCTGCAGCTGCTGAAATGCTCCATAGACCTCGGCTAGATCGAACATGCCCATGCCCACGCAGACACCAAAACGTTCCCGCTGCTCTTCACTCAGTTCGCTGGGCTTCAGCTTTGCGGCGGCCAGAGCCTCATCGGCTGCAATGATCGCTAACTGCGTGGCAGGACTCATGAGTTTGATATCACTTTTGCTCAGATGTTTGTCTATCTGAATGCGTTCCCTTGGTATTTGTGCCGCCACTTGACAAGGCAGGCCCTTGAATTCCGCACCCAGTTTGGAAATTGCGGATTCACCCGCCACCAAACGCTGCCACGACTCGGACACATTATTACCCAATGGTGTCACTGCGCCACTACCTGTTATAACCACACGCCGGCGTGCTACTTGCGTTGATGCTCTTCGTATTTGCGATATCAAACGCATGTTGTAACGGCAAAACTAACATAAAATTTATACGAACAAAAACAGTTGATAAGACAGTGCGGTGCTGCCACACTTTTCAATAAATGCCGCATGCTGTGGATGGGCTGGCTGCGTAAGCTTACGTGACACGACGCGTCGTGTTACTTCTGTAAGCATCGTGTTTGAATGACCTTCAGCCAAAACAAAACCACAATAAAAATAAAAATATACATGCAGTAGAATCCGGCTATATCGACTCCGCTTATAACGTCCGACTTGTATTGCAACGAAAATTCTGGTTCCAGGCAAATTTTTATGTGCAAACTTCGGGTACGGCCCGATCCCTTGAGCGTCTTTATAACCGGATTCTACTGTATATAAACATTATAATTATGCAGGAAGGAAAACCTTACAAATAAAAATATTTTATTTAAAAACAATTAATTACAAAAAAAAAAAAAAAAAAAAAAAAAAAATGCATCTTGGTATTGGCTTTTCAGTTGTTTTGAAAAAGTTAAATAGTTTTTTTTTTTTTATTTTTTTTTTTTATAATTTTTTAAATACACAACCTGATAGCTAATACTAATTCTGATACCTTTGTTATTTCAAATATTCATATGTATGTATGTATGTAATTGTTTAATCATCATGATGAATTCAATTTAATTATCACTTAAAAGCGCTACTTAGCAGTAAACAACAATATTCGACTTGAGGAAGGTGCTATTAATATTTGATTAGATAAAGAAAAACAAAATATAAAAGTAGATACACGAGCATATGCTTGAAGTGATTGTTTTCATATAACAGAGCTAGAGAAAGAAAGAGAGAGACACAGTAAGAGAGAGAGAGAGAGAGAGAGAAAGACACAGAGAGAGTGAGAGCCGGCAGTAAATAAAAATGCTCAAATACAAATCTCTTAAAAAGTTCGCTCAGAACCGGCTGATAGCTTATGGGTTCTGTATACATGTTTTTGTATAAATGGAGGCAAATACTCTCGGCACTTCCAGTGCTGAGCTGTTCTTTGATCAACTACGACGTACTTAGAAAAATATTTTGGAGATGTCGAAAGAAGGCACGGCTGATTATTTATTCCGCTGATAGCTTACGTTTATTATTGTTTTCTTCTATATATTTTGCACACTCTTTAGCTTGTTGCCATGGCCCCGGCTATGCCACACCACTGGATGCCTTGAAAAACGGACCTAGGGAGACACTACTGTACACGGTGACAATTCAACCCAACTTGGATGAGCCGCATGGCGACTATCTATCAACCATAGATGTGGACCCTGATAGTCCCACTTATAGCCAGGTAAGCAAATATACTTGTTTGCTTTTTTGTTATTGTATTATAATATTTTTGCATACCTAGGTTGTCCATCGCACTTTTACGAATCGCAAGGGCAATGAGTTGCATCACTCTGGCTGGAACGCCTGCTCCAGCTGTTACTATGTGGACAAGAATGCGAAGAGTGTACCAAAGAGGAATCGCCTAATATTACCAGCTTTGAATTCCGATTTTATTTACGTTCTGGACGTGGCTACCGATCCGCGCAAGCCGGAAATTGTCAAGGTCATCGACGGGGAAGTGCTGAAAAATCATAATGTTACTGCTCCACACACGACTCACTGCTTGGCCAATGGAAATATCATGATATCTGTAATGGGTGATGCTGAGGGATTTGCCAAGGGAGATTTCATTCTGTTCGATTCTGAATTTAATTGCGTTGGCACCTGGACAAAGGGCGAGAAAAGAGCACTTTGCGGCTACGATTTCTGGTATCAGCCCTACTATGATGTCATGGTATCCACCGAATGGGGAGCACCTAATAAGTTTAGACGGTAAGCTCGAATGGGACATCCATGGCCAGCTTTATATCTTTCTTTTATAGTGGCTGGAAAAATGAAGATCTGGAGGATATGACGCAGTATGGCTGCAGGCTCAATTTTTACAAATGGTCCACGCAAACATTATACCAAACAGTAGATCTGGGTGTGGAGGGCACAACACCTTTGGAGGTTCGTTTCTTACACGATCCGAAGCGTCCGGATGGCTATGTGGGATGCGCCTTGTATGCCAAGGTCTTCTACTTCAAGAAGAGAGCCGACTCCGACGAGTTTGATGTGAAGAAAGTCATTGATATACCCAACAAGCTCGTCGATACGGGCAGTGGCGTCGCCTCCGAGATGGGTGGTATGATTTCAGATATAATAATATCATTGGATGATCGATTCCTATATGTCAACTGTTGGATGCATGGCGATGTGAGGCAATACGATATAACCATACCGGATCAACCCAAACTAGTATCGCGTGTATGGCTAGGAGGCGCCATATGCAGCGATCTGCCCAATGTGATCGTTAAGGAAGATAAGGAATTGACCGTATGCGCTATATTCATATATAAATGCATATATAATGCCTTTTGTAATTTGATATGATGCAGGAAAGGCCGCCTCCGTGCATCATTAAGGGTCGTCGCCTGGAAGGAGGTCCACAGATGATGCAGCTCTCTCTGGATGGCAAACGCTTATACGTCTCCTCCTCACTATACTCACCGTGGGACAAACAGGTGCAAAGCAATCGAAGGCATTGCAAATGACAGTTCATTAAGTTAATTTTTTCACAGTTCTATCCCAAAATGGCCTCCAAGGGCGGACATGTGGTCCTCATTGATGTCGATGTGGTCAATGGCGGGATGACCTTGAATAAGGATTTCCTGGTTGACTTTGGTAAGGAACCTTATGGACCCAGTCTGCCACATGAGATGCGCTACCCAGGTGGAGATTGTACCTCAGATATTTGGTTAGCCAAAGATGCTTAAAAGCGAAAGCTATGAAATTCTCTAATCTGCGCAATAAAAAATGTTTTTCAATACTCATTATTCACATCACGTAAAATAATAAGTTTCTAGACAGGTAAAGTTAACGGTTTTCACACTGCAATACATAAATATGCCTTAGATAATTTTATTGGATGCGAGACACTTTTTAAAAATTAGTTACAGAGTTATGTAAATTAAATTTGCTTATGCTTTTAATAAGAGTGTGGCAACGCTTTTTGACGATAATATAGTTTAAAGCAGTGTGGCAACTACACGCCACCCAACCGGGTCGAAAAAGTATTTAAATCCAATCTTTAACCACTTTAAATTTGTTAAAATTCATAGCGGATTAAAGTTAATCGATCTTTTGATTTCAACTAAAAAAAGAAATTCGGCTCTGGCCCCGCTTGAGCCATTTTATATATTGTTTCCACGGGTAGCTGTATTAAGGTATATATACGATTAACACTGCAATAATTTAAAATATAATTTGTAAATGATATGTTTAACGTATGATAATAGGCAAACCCACTTGTTATCGCACGTGTCGTCCATAAAAGACTTCGCCAAGCTACTTAGCACATGTTGCTTGTAGAACATGCAGTTCGTCAAATACGCACTCGTAGGCGGAATGAGCAGCTTCGCCCAGGGCATGGACAGCAGGGCAGCGAGTCGCTTATTGTGGCTGACATCGACTTTACATAGATCTTTATACAGTGCCTGAATGGCAATGACCACGGCGAAGCACATATAGCTGAAGGGTACATGGCTGAACAAGCCGTATGACGCGCCACTGACAAATGCTGCCAATAAATTGAGTTGCTTCATCTCCAGTTTACGAGCGAAGAGAACTTGAACTATCTGAGATTAAAATTAAATTTGAACATAATGAACCTTTCGCCGTCAGCTATACTCACTTTGTAGAGCCCCATATAGGTTACAATAAAGCTAGTTGTTTTGAGCCTTAACTTTTGAAGATTCAGGCGCATTAACACACTAAATAAGTCAATGGTAAAACCTATGCCAAAGTATTTGCACAATTCCAATGAAGCTTGCTTAAGGCGACGTAATAAGGGCCACTTGCTGTAATCCAAAGTCATCGGGTTAGGCTTAATGAACCAGAAACCAGAGTATATATGCTTCTGCTGCTGTCGGAGCACCACTAGCGACGACAACATGAATAGCAGCGTCTGAGCAGGTCGAGATCGCACCAGACCCGCATTCATTTGACGGAGCACGGCTTCCATAGCCTTAAATGAGGAAAGTTTTTTTAATTATGTTCCCAGTATCATAAAAAGTCAAGACTATGGGAACAGATTGTCTCTGATAGGAATTAGGAAATTTGTCTTCCTCTTCTGGGAATTTTAAAGTCCCAGGAAATTGTTCCGGATCTTTTAAGTTGTGAAAGGAAAATATTGAATTGCAATATGAAGGAATTCTCACACAGGGGAATTTATTTGGCGCTACTTTTAAATAAGAAGAACCAAGTCATTGTAGACAATAAAGATATGCATTTTACGTAAAGAATTTTAATATATTAAAAATATACCGACTTTTACTTACCGCATGTGTAATGCCCGTGATAAAGAATTGCAACACCTTGGGTGGTGCCCACCAGTTGATGTACGCTGCCAGGTAATTTGATAGAAATGGTGTGCACAGATAAACGAAACGTCCGTTCAGACGCCTACAAATGCATATCAAATAGAAGGTAAGCGCATTTATTGTGGAGGCAAAAAACATAGTTTCCAAATAGTTTTTCGCTGTGGACCACAGACGACGTTTGTTCAGTCGGCGACAATTCAAAATTAACGGCATTAACTGCAGCGAAAAGAAATTGAGCATGGCATCCATGTCGGATCAGCAAATAGACATACCACCAATGTTGGCAAATAGTATTTGGCGCTGGACACATGATTTCGGTACATGTTCCATAGCAGAGCCTGCGTGCAGCTCTGATTGGGCTGGCTGTGAATAATATTTCCGCAGTGTACGTGACTCATGGGATATCCGAATAGCTTGCTGGGAGCAACCATTTTGCCACAGGCACATCTCCAGTGCGACTGACTCCCACACCTGAGACACCCAAACTCCACCCGAGTCGCTGATTCGGTTCAAATAGAAGGTTATTATGCAAATTCCATAGATACATTTATATTTATTTGTTTTTTGTTTTTGTTTTTTTTTTTATGACTAATTGCATTATAAATTATAATTAAATCCATTTGCCATGCCATCCAGCCGGCTGTAAATGTTGCAGACGTTTGCTTATATTTCCGGCACTGTTGGGAACGAAAGGGAAACAAATTTTTAGAAGCAATAAACACAAATTCTCTTCAGAAACTTACTAATTGCCCGTCGTGCTGTTGATAATGATGCTCGCAAGAGCGCTAACTCTCTTCGGGTAGAAGGCATAGGTGTGTATCAGGTACGCTAGCACCAGGGGAAAGACCAGATCGCTATAGCCAAACCGAGATCTCTGCCTTTTCCGGTGATACCTGCCCCACAGCGAGCGACCCGCCTCCAGCAGGGCATAGCTCAAGATGGTCAACTTCGGATAACAAACAAAGCTGAGCCCACCCAGAAAACTCGACACGATCTGCTGTAGCGTCTGGCTGGCATCCGTCTTGCTTGCCATATAGCATAAGCTAGTCTAAACAAATGCAAATCGCTTTATTATGCAGTTGCGAATGCAAACAAAGATTTGTATGGGCGACAAGGTGATGAGGTGATAAGGTGGCTGCCCTCTTTTCCAGGCCATACGAGAAAAAATTCAACACTTGAATGGATTGATAGTCGGATGTAAAAAAGTATGTCTACATAAAAGTGCTGTAAGGAGTGAAAGAAGGGACAGTCAAAAGGGACAGACGATAGACGTATGGGGCATGAAATGGAGGAATGGACATATGAAGGAAGGAGTTCAGGCAACTGTTAAGATATTTGAGGGAAAAAACAAAAAGGATTCTAGCAAAAGTCATATTCCCTGCTAAAAATATCGAAATTTCTGCATTAATAATCTATATGAAAATAATCATATATTTTACCCGGTAGATGCCCACGTAACAGCCCAGCCAGGCCATAGACTCCAAGCTGAACTGCTTCAGGTGCCAGCGACCCGTCTTAATGCAGCTTATCAAAGCCTTGAAGATGTCCAAAGCGAAACCAATGAGCAAATACTTACGCACGCCCTGAACCACATATTGAAGGGGACTTAAGCTCCTTTCCGACTTCAGGCAATCGGGTGTTACGAACCAGAAACCTTTGTGCCACTGGCGTTGCTTGCCCAGCATGATGACGGCGCTGCAGGCCATGAAGAGCAGGGTTTGTCGCCAGAGAGATGTGCCCAGCGCCTTGGTCAGTGGAGTGGAGCGCTGCAGCAGCAGGCTTTCGATCAGCTGAAAGAGTAGAATGGAGGAGCAGTAGGTCCAGGTGCGCAGTTGAGCTGACTTACAGCTTGAAAGAGGGCCGTTTGATGCAGCTGCTTCACACGAATGGGCAAGAGCGCATCGAAAGCACCAGCCAAGACGGCAGGCACAAACACCACCGTATTCGGTCGGAATTCGCCCAGCAGGTGACTAAGGAGACACAGATGAGATTATTAAGAGAGGAGAAGCAGAACAGCCGATGCCTACCGCAGCAAGCAAATGAAGCTGGCTGACAGCCAACCAGTGACCAGGCCACCGAACACCAGCTGGCCGTAATACCACATTGCATTACGGAGCGAGTGCAGCAGCAGCTGATTGCCGCGCAAAGCCTGCTTCAGCAGATCCAGCACGAACATGGGCAGATAATACTTGAGGTTCGACCAGATAAACCGATAGACATTCTGGCAAGCGGCACGCCGGCAGCTATGCGGATGCAACAGCTCATTGCAGTTGCGCCAGCTGATCTGCTCAGCAAACAGACTACTCGATGCAACCATTGAAAGGCAACTGAAGACCGAAAGCTAAATGATGAATGGGAATGGGAATGGGAATGGGAAAGAGAATGCGAATGCGATTGCGAATGCGAATGCCAATGGGAATGGAATGGAAATGGATATGGTAAATGGCGACAGCAGCTGACTTGAATGAACTCTTTTATTAGCATAAATTTCAAATACATATTCAATTGAATTGTTCGCTTGGTCAGTCCAGATTAGTCCACCTCCTCGACGGTGGGTCCACTGTTGGCGGTGCCAGCACTTGACTTGCCACTGGGTGCCTTTCCGCCGGCATGCATCTTGGACATGATGGGATTGCAGACGCCTTGGCAGTCCTTCAGATGGTGCTCGTACTCCTCCTTTTCGGCCAGTGTATTCTTGTCCAGCCAGGCGCTCTCCTTGTTGCACTTGTCGCGCACCTTGGACTTGTCGGCCTCGGTGAGAACACCCGGTGGTGCCTCATCCACGGCCTGTTTGCAGCCATAGATGTAGCCCTCGAGGGAGTTGCGAGATGAGACCCGTTCGCGCTGACGATTGTCTTCGTCCTTGTACTTCTCCGCCTCGGAGAGCATGCGATCGATCTCGGCCTTGGACAGGCGGCCCTTGTCATTGGTGATGGTTATCTTCTCCAGTTTGCCAGTGCTGCTGTCCTTGGCGCTGACATTTAGGATGCCATCGGCATTCAGGTCGAAGGTCACATCGATTTTGGGCACTCCACGTGGCGCTGGTGGAATGCCCGCCAGATTGAAGGTGCCCAGCAGATTATTGTCCTTGGTCATGGCCCGCTCGCCCTCGAACACCTGAATGGTGACCGCATTCTGGTTGTCGCTGTAGGTGGTAAAGGTCTGCTGCTGCTTGCAGGGAATGCGTGCATTGCGCTCCACCAGCTTGGTCATCACACCGCCAGCAGTCTCAATGCCCAGCGACAGAGGTGTCACGTCCACCAGCAACAGATCCTGTATCTGGGAGCTGCCCACACCGGTGAGTATGGCCGCTTGAACGGCAGCACCGTAGGCTACCGCCTCGTCGGGATTGATGGACAAGTTGAGCTGCTTGCCGCCAAAGAAGTCCTGCAGCAGGCGCTGGATCTTCGGTATACGTGTGGAGCCACCGACTAGGACGACATCGTGTATGGCCTTCTTGTCCATTTTGGCATCGCTCAGAGCGCGCTGCACTGGGTCTATGGTGGAGCGGAAGAGATCCATGTTGAGCTCCTCGAAGCGAGCACGCGATATCTTTGAGTAGAAATCAATGCCCTCGTGCAGCGCGTCAATCTCCAGCGAGGCTTCGGTGCTGGAGGAGAGCGTACGCTTGGCCCGCTCACAGGCCGTGCGCAGGCGACGCAGAGCTCGCACATTCCCGGTGATGTTGGTCTTGTGCTTGCGCTTGAACTCCTCCACGAAGTGATTGACCAGCCGATTGTCGAAATCCTCGCCGCCCAGATGCGTATCACCTGCCGTAGCCTTCACTTCGAACAGCGATCCCTCGTCGATGGAGAGTATGGAGACGTCAAAGGTGCCGCCGCCCAAATCGAAGATCAGCACATTTCGCTCTCCCTTCAGATTTTTGTCCAGGCCATAGGCGAGGGCAGCCGCCGTCGGCTCATTGATGATGCGCAGCACATTCAAACCGGCTATGGAGCCAGCATCTTTAGTCGCTTGGCGCTGGGAATCGTTGAAGTACGCCGGCACCGTAATGACAGCATCCTTTACCTTGGAGCCCAGATAGACCTCGGCAGTTTCCCGCATCTTCGTCAACACCATGGAGCTGATCTCTTCGGGTGCAAAACGCTTGCGTTCGCCCTTAAATTCGACTTCAATTTTAGGCTTGCCCCCGTCGTTGATGACCTTGAATGGCCAATGCTTCAAGTCCTCCTGTATCTTCTTATCATCGAATTTGCGTCCAATTAAACGTTTCGCATCGAATACTGTATTCTTGGCGTTCATTGCCACCTGCAATTGCATTCGAGCATTTTGAGTAAGGGCGTGGTTTATCAGTTAGTCAGCAAAATAGCTATTTTTTTATGGGCCAACTGCCGGGATGCTCGCATGAATTTACTTGAATGTTATATAACATTTATATGCAAACATATTTTTGAACGTAATAATTAAAAGGCTTATAAAATGCAGCCATATTTTGGACAACGTACAGTGAAATCTCTCTTGAATGAGCAAACATGCTTTTCCTTAAATTAATAAAATTAAAACATCGCCCATTGGCATTTTGAACTGCAATACTGGGAAATCAGTTTTAAGAAAACTACGTTATTGTATTGAGAATTCGAAGAAATTCCCTTCTTGAAAGAGATGCCACCCAGCTTGAATCATAAACAAGTAAAGCATTCATAATGTAGCTATGCTCATACAATTCAATTCAATTTGACCAAATACGGCTCGCCAAATTTGAGCTCAAGTGCAACAACACATGGGCCACTCACCTGATTTTTAGCTGCATCGCCAATTAGGCGCTCTGTGTCGTTAAAGGCCACATACGAGGGCGTCGTCCGATTGCCTTGATCATTGGCAATAATCTCAACTTTATTGTTCTGCCAAACACCCACGCAGGAGTAGGTGGTGCCCAGATCGATACCAATTGCCGGCGTCTTGCCCATGTTTAATGTCTAAATCACAAACAGTCCGTTACCGTTGACGTCACACTGAACCGTTGGCTGTCGCCGATGATATCCAACTGAATCGTGCGCCCGCACAACTCTCGGATTTTTATGATGCAATCTTTGGGCAAGTCGCCTTGCCACAATTTTTGGCAATTCTACAAAAACGAGTCCAAATGTGTTTTAATATTTTGTTTGTGTTTGTAATTTTCTCACGCCGGTAATTTTGATTTCGTTTCGTATTTTGGAGATTTTCTGATGTTTGTTCTAGAAAGTGTTGTTGCTGACGCTCAAAAATGAGTTTGATTTTTGGTTCGAAATTGATGATGACGACTTGATTTGGTCAGATATAAATAGAAGCAAAGGTAACAAACAAAATGCTTACATTTGAGTCATATACATATGCAAGTGCAATATAATATTTACTTCATTTGAAATAAAAATTGTAAATCATTTTTAATAAATTATTTTATTTCAAGTAAATAATTTGTCATTAAGTCATTTGATCAACGCTTGCCCTTCTTCTTCTTCTTTTGTCCATCGGGCCAAGGAAACCCGCGGGTTTTCAGTACATCCTACAAACATGCACATTAGATTGGTAAAGCACAAGACAAATTTAGAATATGCCATCTCACCTGCACATTGTGGCATACATAGTAGGCATTCTCCATTGCTGCATCATTGAATATATCACAGCCAATGGACTTGCCCACGCCCCCTTTTTTCTTGCCACTAATGCCTTCCTTCTTTTTCTTCTCTTCGCCCTCACCACTGCCTGCATTACTGGACGTTGAATCTTTACTATTTCGTTTTTTCTTGCTTTTGCCAGCCATTTAAAATATTTAAAATGCACTGTCAAGGCTGCCCCACTGATTAAATATTTAGTATTTTCTTGCTTTTGCCAGCCATTTAAGATATTTAAAATGCAATGTCAAGTCTGCCCCACTGATTAAATATTTCGTTTTTTCTTGCTTTTGCCAGGTATATAAAATATTTAAAATGCACTGTCAAGGCTGCCCCATCGATTAAATAAATTGACTGCTCCATAGCAACAGCTTGTCTGCTGTCTTCGCTCCTGATTGGAGTTCAAGAACTTTACAGGACTGCAAAAATGCATTGCTAGTGGTGCCACATCGCTTAAAAAACGTACCATTATGTTCGCTCCAAATTTGAATTCATAAACTTTGCGGGTTTTCTAGCACTGACGCACAGGGAGCTTTCGTTGCGCAGTAGGATTACGTTATTTAGATGTTTACAAATGTGCAAGAGACAAAAACAAAGGCGACGACAAATGAAGAAATGCCAATTTTGTCCGTAATTATCAGCGTACAATTTATGCTGCTACACATACAAGCACTAAATGGTAGTATAATTGAACTCATCTACAATTTAATTGCAATTAACATCCCCAGTTTTCAGCCGCTTTTGAGATTTTCAATTATCAAACGACCAAATACACGCTTCCAGAACTCTGGCCCCAGGAGCCATCTGCAACCGGTGCTGCTGAACGGGAACAGCAGGATGAACTGTCGGAGAGCTCTTTAAAATTCGACAATGACGAAGAGCTGCGTCCAGGACCGGCACGGACGCTGCAAGAGGGTGCCTTCTGCCGGCGCAGCTTTGACGGACGCAGCGGCTATTGCATCGTGGCCTATCAGTGCCTCCATATTATACGCGAATACCGCGTGCACGGCACGCCCATTGACATTTGCACGCATCGCAACAACGTGCCGGTCATTTGTTGCCCACTGGCCGAAAAGCATGTCCAGTCGCAACGGATTAGCGCCACAAGTAAGTCGAGTTGCAGCATTCGGCCAATTAGACATTAAACTAACCAACTGTGCAGAGTGTCAGGAGTACAATAGCGCCACTAAAGGACTGCGCCTGGGCGACACAGGACGCATTTTCTCGGGCAAGCAGTGTGTGCCCAGCGTGCCTTTGATTGTGGGCGGCACGCCCACACTGCACGCCCTCTTTCCACATATGACCGCACTGGGCTGGACGCAAAGCGACGGCGTCATCAAGTGGGGCTGCGGCGGTACGCTGGTCAGTGAGCTTTATGTGCTCACGGCGGCACATTGCGCCACGTCGGGTAGGTGAGTGGCAATGCACAAGAAGCCCCGACACTACATGGTCTCTTTATATATATACTTTTAGTAAGCCACCGGACATGGTGCGTCTGGGCGCCCAGCAACTGAATGTCACCAGCCCGTGGCAGCAGGACATTAAAATACTCATCATTATTCTGCATCCAAAGTATCGCTCCTCTTCTTACTACCACGATATCGCCTTGCTGAAGCTGACCAAGCGCGCCAAATTGTCAGAGCATGTGCGTCCGGCCTGCTTGTGGCAATTACCTGAGATGCACATCAAGTCGGTGGTGGCAACCGGTTGGGGACGCACGGAATTCCTGGGCGCCAAGTCGAATACGTTGCGCCAGGTGGATCTAGACATGATACAGCAGCAGCGTTGCAAGCAAATCTATCGCAAGGAACGTCGACTGCCCAATGGCATTGTCGACTCGCAGTTCTGTGCTGGCTATTTGCCGGGCGGCAAGGACACCTGCCAGGGTGACTCCGGCGGACCGCTGCATGCGATTCTACCCGAAAACAATTGTGTGGCCTTTGTCGTGGGCATCACATCATTCGGCAAGTTCTGCGCAGCGCCCAATGCGCCGGGCGTCTACACAAAGCTATACGCTTACCTGGACTGGGTGGAGAGGATTGTCTTCAAGAAGCATTAGATAAGACTAATAATACAAATAAGCTCAATTTAGTGCTAAATAGCTATTAATTAAAAATGTAACAAATGCTTAAGTGAACTAAACGATTTATGGCACTATATTCCAGGGCTTGTAACTGCCCGGCTCTGGCATTTTGATCTGAAAGATGGAGAGGATCGCCTGAGAATCAAATTCATTCTATATTCAACTGGACCGGACTTACCAGCTGGGTGAATTGGTCTTGGCAAGCCATGCGTATGCGTGCGGCTGTGGCCGGCGCCTGCAGATCAAAGTCCGGACTCAAGCCGCACTCGGCGCGTGCCGCAGCGATGGCCTTCTTGATGGCAAAGAATACCGTAGAGCCTATGAAAAGCGGAGGCTCTCCCACGGCCTGCAATTGGAGTATATATATTAGTAAACATATTCCTGTCCAGACGCGTTCACTTGCTCACCTTTGATGAGAAAACAGCGCGTGGATTGGGTGCGCCAGTCAGCAGGCTAACATTGAACTCGCTCGGTATATCCGCGAAGCCGGGCAGCTTGTACATGCCCGGTCCGCGGGAGTAGAGATTACCCTCGGGCGAGTAGATGAGCTCCTCGAGCGTGAACAAGCCGTAGCCCTGCATAAAGGCGCCTTCAATCTGACCGATATCAATAGCCGGATTGATGCTCGAGCCAATGTCCATGACGATGTCCGTGCTGAGCACCTGATGGTCGCCAGTCAGGCAGTCGATCTCCACGACAGAGACGCCCACGCCGTTCGTATAGTAGCTGTAGGTGCGTGCATTGGGATTCGTTACCGGGTGATAGCCTATGTCGGGAATGGCATAGAAGCCAGTGGCCGACAGGCTGATCCGGTCGAAGTACGCCTTGGTGATCCACTCCTTCCAAGTGCCCTGAGGCAGGGCCTCCTTAATGGGCGCCAGCCGCTTATTCAGCTTCTCGCAAGCCTCCAGCACGGCCATGCCGTTCAAATCGGAGCCCACGCTGGCCGCTGTGGGCGAGGTGTTGGGCACCTTGTCGGTGGCCGTCTCTGAAATGTGTATCTGCTCGATGGGAATGCCCAGGGCTCGAGAGGCACACTGCAGCATCTTGGTGTTCAGCCCCTGTCCAATCTCCACGCCGCCATGGGACAACAGGACGGATCCATCGGCATAGATGTTGACGAGTGCGCCCGCCTGGTTCAGATGCATGACGCCAAAGGCGACACCATATTTGGTGGGCACCAGGGCAATGCCACGCTTGCGCCAGCGATTCTCCCGATTGAAGGTCGTGATCTCAGCTTGCTTCTCGTAGTAGCGCGACTGCTTGAGGCAATCCGCGAAGCAGCGCCTAATGGGAAAGCGTTCCAGCTGCTGATTGTAGTGTGTATAGTCGCCTGTCTTGTAGAAGTTCAGCTCCATCACGTCCAGCACGTTGCGGCCCACAATACGCGCCACGTCGCGGATGATGTGCTCCCCGGCGAACATGCCCTGCGGCCCGCCGAAGCCGCGAAAGGCCGTATTCGAGGGCAGGTTGGTTCTGCACACCCAGCCACCGACGTGCACGTTCGGGATGCGGTAGCAGTTCTCGAAGTGGTACATGGCACGCTCCAGCACCTGGCGAGGATTACATAGAGTTATCAAATCACTCAGCAGCTAGCATGGACGTACTCACCGAAAAGGACAAATCCATGGACCAGCCGGCGTTGTTGTAGCACTCGATCTCGCAGGCCGAGATCAGACCCTCCTTGCTGAAGCCCACCTTGTACTTGAAGAGGAAAGGATGCCGTGTGCCGGTCATGAGCATATCCTCACCCCGGTCCAGCATGCAGCGCACAGGACGCTTCAGTCGATAGGCAGCCAAGGCGACGGGCAGTGCCACCATCAGACCACGAGATTCCTTGCCACCGAAGCCACCGCCCAGACGCTTGGTGCGACAAACGATGCGATTGGCCGGCAGATTGACCACGTGCGAGACCAGCTTCTGCACCTCCGACGGATGCTGGGTGGAGCAGAACAGCTCCAGTTCGTCACTGTCCCGGGGCACAGCCACAGCGGCGTGGGTCTCCAGATAGAAGTGCTCCTGGCCGCCCATGCGGCAGCTGCCCTCATGGACGTGGTCCGCCTCAGCAAAGGCCTGCTTCACATCGCCCTTCGTCACATAGCGGGGATAGTGGGGAAAGTAGGACTTGTGCTCGATCGCCTGCTCAATGGTGACAATCACCGGCTGCAGCTCCTCGTACTCCACGCGCACCAGCCGTGCGGCGCGTTGGGCCAACGTCTGGTTGGCCGCAACTATGGCGCCTATAATCTGGCCATGGCAGTGCACCACTCCGTTGGCGAAGACGTGCTCATCATGGAACACAGGCCCCACCTCGTTCTCATGCTTGGTCAGATCGTTGGCGCTGAAGAAGGCTTCCACGCCCTCCAAGGCCAATGCTTCGCTGGCATCCAGCTTGGTGATCTTGGCGTGCGCCTTGGTGCTCAGCACAAGGGCCAAGTAGAGTTCTCCATCCATGCGCGGTATGTCATCCGTGTAGATGGCCTCGCCGGTGGCCTGCTTCAGGGCGGATGCATGCACCTTTGGCTTACCGATCGGGTCGTGGCTCGGCTGATCGTTGGCAACGCGCTCGAACAGCTGGGAGCTGCGCAGAGCGGGCGTGTGGAACTTATCGGCGCCACTGAGCTCCTTTTGGGGCAGTGCCTGCGGCGACATGATGCCGGAGTCGCACAGCTTTCGGCTGATGGCCAGGTAGGATTTGAAGAACAGGCTGACAACTAGGGCGCGACGATAAGCGATCATGCCCCCGGGAGCTGAGGCATCCAAGGGCAGCTCCTTGCTCAGACTCTCCGACACGCGCTCCACCAATGTCTGGCTCCAGGGCTGGCCCACCATCAGCTCCGAGGTGCGCGGCGCCAGCACCGTGGTGGGTGCCATGCCACCAAATGCGATCTGGATGCGCTCAACCACATTGGAGCCTGCCTGGAACTTGACGTTGACTGCCGCATTGACGATGGCAATGTCGTCGTCGCGGCGGCGCGCCTGCTTGAAGGCCACCACATGGTCATCCGGCGTGGTCTTCTGCAAGTAGATGCCCAGCAGAATCTCATCGGCTTGGATGACATTGCGTCGATAGCCGGTGAAGAAGCCGGCGCCCATGTGCACCGTGCGCCTGCCTCCGGCCAGACTGGCCACCTCCAGGCGAGCACCAGCTGCCGTCAGTATGGGATTCATGTCGGAGATGGGACTGCCGGTCATTATGTTCCCGCCCAGGCACGCCACATTGCGGATCTGCTTGCCGGCAAAGTAATGCAGCATGTCGACAACGCACTGGAAGAGGCGCGTCTGCGTCTCGGGCAGCTCCTCGATGCGCTTGCGCAGATATGCATCGATCTCCATGATGCTAACGGCGGCACCGAAGTAGACGCCCTCCTCCGACTCACGCACCTCCAGCAGCTCGGGCACTTTCGTCGGATTGATGAGCACGGGGTAGAGAAAGTGCTTGAATTTCACCTCCACGCCCACCTCGGTGTTGCCTACAATTAGCTTGGCCGCCGGATGGTCAGCCTTCAGTTGGAGTAGCTCCTTCAGCTGCGTCGGTCGATGCCAGGTCACTCGGTCCGAGCGGAAGACCAGACTCTCCTCGTCATACGCGGCTGTCAGCTGCAGCTCCGGCGGAAAGATGGGCTCCTGGCTGGGATCGAAGGGCTGGAACTTACTGGGCTTGAAGAGCTTGTCATCTGTGTTGCTCGCGCCGCCGCATGCCTTGCGACTTAGTTTGCAGCACTTGTCGCCCATGCCGCAGGCGAACTCCTTGGTGAATGTCTTGTAGCCCTCCAGGATGGGCCGATAGCCGGTGCAGCGACAGAGATTCCCTTGGAAGGCCACCTCAAGATCGCGCATTGATGGCTGCTCCGCGTTGCGCAGCAGCGCGTACATGGACATCACAATGCCGGGCGTGCAGAAGCCGCACTGTGAGCCGTGCGCCTTGGCCAGACGCTCCTGGACCGGATGCAGCCGGGTGCGTGTGCTGCCAATACCCTCCACAGTGGTCACCGCACAGCCGTGCATCGCGCAAACGGGCGTCAGGCAGGCATTCACGGCCAGGTGCTGTATCTGATTGCTGCGCCGATCCAGGCGCGAGATCATAACGGTGCATGCGCCACATCCTCCCTCGCCGCAGCCCAGCTTGGTGCCGCACAGGTGCAGCTTGTCGCGCAGATAGCTGAGCAGCGTGCATTCCGGATCGGGATTGCTATCCACTACCTGTTAAAGAAAGAGATTAGAACACATTAATACAAGTTTGCTGAACCCTGCACTCATTGCAAAACACAAGATCTTATCTCATTGGAGCAACGAACTTTAATGCTGAACGAACTCTTGGCTAATTATTAAAAACACCTAAATATTTCATTCACCAGCAAAACTCTGAGTGCGCGCTGACGTCGATCCAAAAAAAAAGTGGGTCGCAAAGTAATTACAAATTTGTGTAGATACTTATATTTGGGGAAAGTGTTTCAGGCGGGTATGCCAAGACCAGATGATGCTCTGCAATCCTACATATATTAATGGAATGTTCGAATCTTAATCAACGACATTTGAATTAAAAATTAAATTAAATATCTACGTTAAAGCTCTAGTTTTTGCTTTAACAATTTTTAAGAATATATAATAAAATGTAAATAAAATATTTTTTTTTAATTTTTTTTTTTATTTTTTAAGTTATTTAACAATTGCATTATTTCTAACAATATTCATAATTTTATTTTATTTTTAGGAATAACTTATTTCGAAAAATATAAGCAACAAAATAAAATAATAATAAACATATTTATGTATTATGTATAGAAATATTATAGTTTTAAAACAATATTAATGGAATACACTGACATTTCTATTATATTAGCTGTAATATAAATAATAATTATTTACAATAATAGGTGTGTCAATCATAAAGTTTTCAAATGATTGCAACTTAGCAAAACAAAGTCTGCTGATGATAGAAAAAATGTGCTCATAAAACAGCTAAACAAACATGTTTACATTTTTAAATACGTGAACTTCGAAATCTACAAAGTTTCTGTGTATAAGAGTTGTCAATTACAATTACAATAATGAATTATTTACAATAACTCCTGAATCTGAAACACTTTATTTGTATTTCAATTTCATTTTTATTTATTTTTTTTTTCAAAAATTTGTTTTTATTTTTTTGTTTTGCTGCCTAACAGGTTGAGCCTGTTTCACAGCCCCCAACTAATGCAATTCGTTATTATCTGGCATTATCAGTCGAGTCACTTGAAAAACAACACGCGCATTGCAGGTTGCATTGTGTTTGCCAATTTTATTGCACTCGATGCATATGTTGAGCATATGTATTTAGTATAAAAAGTATGGATTAGCTGCAGCTACAGTAGACTCTATTTACAATACCGGGCATATGGCAAACAGTGGCACTTGATGAGATAGCAATGTTTGTAGACTTGCACAAGAGGAGGACCTTATGGATATTATTAGATATTATTATAGATATTATTATACTGAACCAAAAAAAAAAAGACCATCTAACAATACCCTATATATTTGGATTTACCGAGCCGTTACTTTATATTCAAAATTCCAAACTTATATTTAATAAAACCAATATACTCTCCTTCGCTTCATGAGCAAGCATATGTAGTACTTGTGAATAGAGGATGTTATCATATCACTCAAGATAGGCGAAATTATAGCACGCTCTTGCCTGAAGAAATTGTTGCTCTTTTTATCTATTTATAGAGCACTACCGGAGAATATCACGTGTCGTAATTAATAAATACGCGTTTATTGTATTCTAAAACTGTTAAAAAATACAAAATATACTTTAATTTAAAATACGATAAGAATTTGTTAGACTTTACTGCCCGAGCAATTCATATCTTTATATGAGTTAACTACACGCGCCAGTGCAGAATACGCATTGAGAAAGGAATTTGAAATGCGCTTGATAAGGCGTGACGCTGGCACCCCCCATAAAAGCAACACTGACCCATTATAGTAGGTCAATTGTTATCAGCCAGCCACACAGTCGCAATCACTTTATTATAAAGCAAGAGATCGCTCAGGCCGTGTAATTGAATGCAAAAAAAAAAAAGAAATGGGCGTGAAACAAATACGAGTTGTTGTTCGAAAAAGTTGAAAACAACTAGGTTTACTAACCCCTGATTTTAATAAAGGGAATAAATGAAAGCTGTGTTGTTATATTATAATATAAGGACACTATCTCATGGAAAACACAATCAATTTAATTTTTAAAAATATATTTATACTTTATACTTTACCTTTTTGCCATTGACAAAAAACACTAAATTAGACGGTGCCTCCGCCGCTGTCTTTGACATGTTATGTAAACTTGATTGATTTATTCGTCTCTGTCTAAAGGTAGCTCAAAACGCGTTTAGCTATTTGGCTACATAAAATGTACAAAAGTTCTTAGATCAGTTTTAGGTGTTGCCTCAGTTCCCACACTCAACACACAGCACACAACACTCAACACTCAACACACACACAGTGTATAAAACACGACCGGCTCGAGCAAGAAACGAATTCGTTTTGACGCTGAGGCTCGTCAGTTTTGAGATTAGAGGCGCTACGAATCTACATGAGACCGAACCGAACCGAGCCGACGACAATTATCAGGATCGTTTGAGTGTTTTTCGGTTGTTTCATTGCTCATCGGTATGCTCGAAGTTATCATCTACCTACCTGATAGGCTCATTTAAAAGCAATTACGGATATATTATTTTTACAAAACACACATGCTCGACGGGTATCTGCCCTATAATGTTGCTATGTGAATGGATATATACAATAAACTTATTTAACTTGGAAGTCCGATTTTCGTAATCAATAATACTGACTTTAAATTATTATCTTATGTAAAACTGTTTTACTTTTAATTTAATTTTTAATTATGGCGTATTTCTTATTTACTTATTTTCAAACAAATTTCTATTTAAAGCAAATTATAATTCATGAGTCAATATAACAAATGTCAAAAAATGCAAAAAAAAAACTTCATTTTAAATTTATCAAAACAGTTTTTCTCTAAGTCTTTCGTCTACCTATTCCACCTGTGGAGGCAAAATTTTTTCTTCTTCTAATTTACTTAAAAATACATAAACTTTTGTTTCTTTTCCACACATAGCTATTTACTTTTTATATATTTCAAGGCATAGTTTGATCGACTCAGTTCGTCACACTGATTAAGAGCATAAAAACATATAAATGTTATAACGATATAAAATCCAGAACTTGAATTTTCATTGCATACAAAATGTCAGCAAACAAAATAATTAAAACCTTTGTTATGCTAAAGCAACGTCAGCTCTAAATTCCTTTAACAAATTTACATAATTTATTTAAACTAACTTACAGAGCTATTATACAAATACATATATTTATGCTTATGCCGTAAGGCAATTAGTATTTGCATTTTGCATTTAAATATTTTACAATTGTGCCTTATCGCTAGTGTTCATTGAAATATATATTTTCGCGCGTATATGTATATACCATAATAATATATACCACTCGGCGCATTAAACGTTCTCGACAGTAAAGTTTTGAATCTTAAAACAATTTACATATGATAGCATCTTATATACATACAAAAAATGATTCAGCTACAACTCGTCTTAATGTATCTACAGATTTAGCCAGTTTATCGAAGTATGCTCGTATATATAATATATATCCGACGTGTTACGCCGACTTAATATCCAGCTCACGCTCGACTTTTGTGCCCTCGTACATGGCCTGCCGGCGCATGGCCTCGCGCAGTTGTTGTTGTTCGAAGCGCCGCACCGACCATTGATACCTGGAGGGGGAAGCAGTTGATAAGAATGCATGTCGCCCATAACCTATTGCGACTCACCTGCAGGCCATCCAATAGACTATTGTGCCACAAAAGAAAGAGCCAAAACCAATATGTGTGGCCAGGTGGGGTCGGGAGGTGCCCAAAAATGCCAAAACACCGACACCTATGCCGCCGCTGATGCCATAAAGAAAACTGTTACGAAAGCAAGGTATCTGAGCAACATCGCGTCCAAATATATAGAAGCTCTGCAAGGAATTAAGCACAAATCAATCAATATTTACTACATATTAAAATCTTCTGTTTCCGCTTACCTTGTTGGGCTCCTCTGGCGCGTCATCTAACATTTTTATTAAACAAATTTAAATTTAACTTTTTCTGCAGTAAAGTCCCTACAAAACGCGGCGAACAGCTGTTTATGAACAGTGTTTCCATATTGTACCACAATTGAAAAAAAATAATTGTATGACAAGCCATTGACATCATGCAAAAATTTGTTGCTCATATCTTTGTGATAAGAATGTATAGAATCAATACAATACCTTTCCTTACAACAATTACTGTACGAAATACTATTCTACGCTTAAACATATATCCACAAAATAAATTCCACTTATCATGCACTGTGCACTGTGTTTAATTTGAGCTATAATTTTAATTGAAGTTTATAGGCAGCACTGGCTCACGCTAGCAAGAAGAAGCGAACGCTCTAGCTCAGTTTGCCACAATCACAATTTCATTCTTTAGTTTTTTGGTTTCTCGTTTAATACAAAACAAATGCAAGCAAGTGCAAAGCCACAGCAGACCACAACACACCCAGTTGCATAAATTGTACGTCAATTATAGATCTGCACACAATAATACAAGACTTTCAGGTAAGTTGATGCATTCGCTACAAGCATACATACATACATACTAACAGACATGCCTTTGTGGGTATGTATGTGTGTGTATGTGCATGTACAGCTAGCTGACGAAAGCAAAACAAAGTCAAAATAGTGTCGATAGCAGCTGCTGATAATATCTTAAAAAACAACCTGAGTATCAGTTTATTTTCATGTGTTTTTTTTAAATCCATATGCCAGTGCGACACTAGGCTTTGTATTTAGCATCGAGAAACATGTACACGTACGCAGAATCTTTGAAATTTTAAGTTCGTGATAGGAGGTCGACTGGAATTATCTACTGGTGCCTCTCAGCTGATCTCTCCCTCTCTCATTATATTTTGTTTTGTACACTTACAGTTATTCACCGAATGCCATACTCACCACAACAAAATCAACCGATGACCGAGCTACGTACACACAAATAATATACTTACAAAAATAAATTGATACGTACAGACGTGGGTGAAGGAACAGCAACCAAACTGAAACCGAATTTCAATCCGTAACCAATTCTTCCAAGGCAGCAGCTGTGCAAACACACACACACACACGCACGCAGGCACACGCACACGTAGCTCAACTACACCCACTATATATATATAATTATATATATAGAAAACCACCGACTGTGCACAAATGGATATATCAGCATCAACTTCAAGCGACTCGACAATGGGAACACCAGAACAGAAGAGCAAATCGTATATTGGCGATAGCACGTTCTATGACAGCGCCCTGGATCATCAGCTATCCCCAGCGACAGCAAATTATAAATCCTGCAATGGTAAGTAATATATTAAGCAGCTCAAAATATATATCGTTTATTGGCAGAGGGAACTATTTCAACTGTTAAGTTGGCCTTGGCGCTTCATTCGTCAGCTCTACGGCAGTGCTTAAATTACTACATATGCAAAGATGAGCGACCCCGACACACAACCTGACCCAGAGCCGCTTGTGTGCAGTCCGCAAGAGCAACAGCATCAGCAGCTGCTGCGGCAGCACAACGAGCTGAAGCTTGAGCAATCATCACTTAAGCGAAAGCTGAACACCACCAGACTTCATATCTCTACGTTGAGCATTGAGAACGAGTACTTGGAGCAGCAAATTGAAAAAAAGGCCCAAGAAAATCAGCGAAACGAATGCTTCAATCGGAACATCAAACAGGAACTCATCAACTCCACCAACTTGGCGATCAATGCGCAAACACGCCTCACATTTCCGCACAAGCTTTTAGTGCAGATATTCGTGCCCTTCGCAGAAGATCAGTCCTTGATGGAGCACTGTGTGCACATCGACGCGGAGATGGCCAAAGCCATGCACACGCTACGCATGCAGGCCTACCAAGCACAAGAGCTAAAGCTGAGAGACGTTATAAGTAAAAAACAGGCAGATCTGCGCTCAAAGCTGGTCGCTAAATATGAGGCGAAGTTGGACAAATGTGAGCAGTCTCGAAAGTGGAAGTCTTCACTGATCAGACAGAGATGCTTCGATTTGTTCCAGAATTTCATGCACGAACATTGCGCAGACCATGAATCTACATCAGCGTATTTGGCTGAGCTGAAGGCCGTATACGAGCAGGCGACACACCATTTTTAATTTCCATTTCCACCATTCCAAAAGCATTTTCAGATCATCTATATTTTGTATTAATCGACAACACGTTCGTTTTGAATTCACAGAAAGCCTAAACGGAGACTTCAATCAGAGTGCAGGACAGACAAGTTTTGGCCACAAAGTGCTGAATGCTGAGAATTTCGATGTCCACAATGGAAACGGAAACGGAAATGGCAATTTAGAGGAAATAGCGGCTTTTAACACCTATGGTGTGCCGTCTTCTGTCTCCCATTCATCAAATGCTGCAGCAATCAATGCCAGCATGCTGCTGCTGCAATCAGAGAGCACCGATACAAACACCTCACAGGAGGAGGTCGATCCAAAGTCTCAGCTGGCCAATAAGACAATATTTAAGACCGATAATCCCAATTTGTCAATTATAGAAATAAATGAGAATTCCATTAAGGAGGAAGATCTCGAGAAGGAGGTGGTACTAATTGAGCAACTCTCCACCGACGATAACAATGAGGCCGTCGAGAAGGTCAAAAACATATTGAAAAAGTCACCCAACAAGGTTGCCGACAATGCCACAGACAAGAGACGCCGCAAAGCCGACACCCTGCTGCAGTCCAGCAAACAAAAACTGGACATATCAATAGCTGAGGCATCTGCAGCAGCGGATGGAGTTAACGATCGGCAACTGCAGTTGGCGCAGCCGACTGTGGCCGTCATCGATCAACCGCAAACTAAACGTGAAATTGTGATCTACGATACTTTGGAGGAATTCGATCAAAATTTACCCTCAACTGTGACCCTATTGAATACACCGTTTGGCAGTAAGGTCTACTTGGTGGGCACGGCGCATTTCAGCGAGGAATCACAGGATGACGTCTCTTATGTGAGAATACCAACGATTATATTTAAGTTAATCCAATTTATGTTAATCTGTTTTCAATTGCCATCCACAGGTCATTCGCAATGTCCGTCCAGATGTGGTCATGGTGGAGCTATGTCCCTCCCGTGTACACATACTCAAACTCGATGAGAAGACGCTGCTGGAGGAGGCCAAGAATATCAATATACCCAAGGCAATTAACCAAACGCATATCTTCATAATATTTATATTCTAATGCATTTAAATACCCCGCAGATACGTGGCATTCTGCAGACCCATGGCTATATCAATGGCATCTTCTTTATTCTGCTGCTGCAGATGAGTGCACAAATTGCCAAGGATTTGGGCATGGCACCGGGCGGTGAGTTTCGTCGCGCCTTCGAGGAGATACACAAGCTGCCCGGCTGCATTTTGCATTTGGGCGATCGACCTATACGCATCACACTTTATCGTGCTCTGCGCGCTCTGTCGTTGTGGCAGACCATGAAGCTGGTGTGGCGTCTGACCTTCACGGACAGCATCAGCATCGAGGAGGTGGAGGAGTGCAAGAAGCAAGATCTGCTTGAGAAACTTATGCAGGAAATGGCTGGCGAGTTTCCAGCCTTCTCAGATGTATTTGTACGCGAACGTGATCTCTATTTGTGTCACTCGTTGCAATTGGCGGCATTGCCGCAAGCGGCACCCGGTGCCCATCAGGTGCGTCCCGTCCGAGTCGTTGGCGTAGTTGGCATCGGACATGCCAATGGCATTGCCAAGATGTGGGGCCAAGTCGATCCCGAGAAGATACCAGCCATACTAGAAATACCACAGGCCAGCCTCAGTCAGCGGCTGTGTAAGAATACATTAAAGTATGGACTCCTCGGACTGGGCGTCTATGGCGCCTTTCGTTTCATGCGGCCGCGTCTGACGCGTTTCTTTTAACTTTCATTCAGATGCATGTTTTTCTATATATATTTGTTGAATTTATTTTCGTTATTAAGTGACAAGCCCGGCACCACTTGAAATGGGCATTGAAGACATGATAAGTATTGTCAGTAGTACTTGATGCTTTTGATAGAAAGTGTTTATACGCAATCACAAATATAAATATATATGTATATGTACACATATATGTATATACTATGTGTGCAAACCAAAAGAAAAAAAGAAAAGACATTCAAACATATTCCTGGTTTTAAAAACCCAACAAAAATGAAACTATCAAAATGAAAATAGATATGCACAAGTACACGATATATATCTATATATATATATATAGCTGTGTACTGGGCTTTAGATATCGCGACTGTGAATACGATTATATCAATTCATATTCAATTGTTTTACAAAAGGACTTAATTTTAAACTGTTGCTGCATAGTTGTTAAAGAAACATCACGCAAGGAATACTTTCTATATATTATTATGATTACTATTCATTTTTTTTTTTGACCAGTTAGAAGTCGTAGTTGCAGGATTAAATGGTTTCTGGACAGGCTACAAGAACAAAAGATAAGACAAAGCGAATGTTGATTACATGAGACATAAAATTATTTTTGAACAAAACTCTAAATGTGAACGTGCCCGAGCCCATAAGCAGCTGGAAACACTTTATCTTTCGACTTATCCATATGTATGTAAATGTTATTCATTCCGTAGTAGAAAAACTCTGAAATTTTAGACACTAAGTGGAAACGTGATGGACCTTCGATATTGGAAGTATGTATGGCCGTATGTTAAATGTTGCATATTATATTGAGGAATTTTACAATAAAAAATAAAACAAAAACAACAAACAAAAAATCTAAACTAAAAACAAAACAAAAAAGAACCTACCTAGATGTACTTTATTAACAATAACTACAAAAACATATTTGAACTGTATCGTGAAAAAATGGTATTAAAAATACAAGCCAACTTGTTTGACGCTGCGTAGTTTGTGCTAATTTAGTACTGGTGTTATTTAGCATTTAAAATAGTGAACCACCCGAAAAACACTCAACATCCCACTTTGTGTATAATTGACTCAAATAAAAGTTTACATACCAAAAAAAAAAAAACTTTTTTCATTTAAGGGAAATTTTTTAATAAATTTGTATTTCAATCATAGAAAATTAGAATATATGGTTCAATGATTATATTTGCAAGCACCATAGTTATGGATTTTTGTATCCTTACCATATATACCATATATATAGATATATTGCCATATGTATACGTCAACAGCCCTATCATAAAAATCCCCTCATTAAAAGCGTTACCAGCCATAAAAAGTTCATTAACGATAAGAGATTGCCACACAAATTTCCCTGTATGGACCCCTACCACAAAAACACCCGTATATGTTTTGCAAATACCATTACGACACCCATATTAAAATCCTTAATGTAAATTTCCCTATATAAAACAGAAATCTTATAAATACCCCTATATAAACGGTGAACATAGAAATAACCTTACCTAGACGATTAGAATACAAAGCGCGTTGCAACTGACACTATGACTAGATGATTACCATACAAACACCCCTATATATGTTGAATCTTGCTACACACACTCTTATAAGTATAATTCCCTATATTTAGCAGATGACCAAGACCTTGCAACTCTCAGTTTTACATGCATTTCCATATACTTACTCTATAAA